>NC_056737.1:442769696-442789696 GCF_019279795.1 Protopterus annectens | reverse complement strand
CAGTAATTTGACTTTTGCAGTAGGATAGAAATGATCAAGGGCCAATGGACACAGTAGATAAAGAGACAGATTCATGCAGGACTACTAATGACTGTCTAAGCCTGCATAGGTCATGGATTAAGTAGTGGATGAGCTGGAATAAGACCTGGTGTTTAGCATTGGACATCAAGGTGCCTGGACCTGATTATGACTTATGTCTCAGAATACCAAATAATTGTTTCCTTTCCTCCTAAAACAACACAGCACAGGGTAGACATATAATGATTCTTGTTTGGGTTGTGAATCAGGAATGTTGGGTGAAGTTCAGTTACCATGAGAATGCCAAGCAGTTAAAGTAATATGGGAATGCCTTGTTAGTCTGAATAATAAGATACATAATAAAACACCCCTATTCAGATTTCATTTTACTTATTTGGACTGACAGGAAATAATAAGTGAGTATGGTTAGAGAGGGTGGAAATTGTTGCCACAGGAGCTATATCCATAAATATATTGCAGCTTTACAGAAAATGGACATGGGCAAATACTGCTATAAAAACAATGTTAGGTAAGCACGTGTTGGGCATTTGAAAATGAGAAATGAAAGTAAGTCAGTGGGAAAATGGGTACTGTGGGGTCAAGGTGGTCATCTATAAAAAACAAACAATAAACTGAGGAATTAAGTCTTAAATAACCTGTAAGAACTGAGGGTAAATAACCTGCAACCAAGTATATCAACACATCTAATTTTTCCATACTGGCAGTCATCTAAAAGGGGCTTCCATCAGTTATCTGAATAATATTAGATTCCCTAGCAGAACTGAGCCCTTTTAATAATACAAGATATAACCCACAAGCACCTTCTCAGAAACATATCTTCAATTCTTCTGTATATACATATATGAATGTCTCTTGTTTTTCTTTCTTTTTACCTTTTACATACTTCTTAGTGGTATTGGAGAATAATGATTTATAGTCTGCGCCATTAACATTGCTGACTCTGTTAGGTCCTGTACAGTAGTGTTATGTTGGGAAACTCACATTAATATATGTTCCCTTGTTTATAAAAATTCAGAAAAAGAATAAGAAAGACTTCTTTTGCTTCTCAATGGTTCATTGCACCTCACTCAAAGTGATTAGTTGGAGGTGATTTCAAGACATTGATCAATGATGAGGAAGTGCCTCGTACTAAATACTTCCTGTTAGTTAGGAAGGGATTTAAGTTAGTTCAAGTAGTTGATTCAGCCACCCATTATGAAGGTCACCCAATGCAGCTGGTTTTCAGATTAGGTATGATCACACGTGGCTTGCTGGTGTGACAGTTTCTAAGTCAGATCATCACCTCCTACACTTCTTGTTCCCTCTATATAATTCATCTGACCTTTGGCTTGTCAAGAAAATTTCAGTAATGTTACAAGAACTGCACTGTTAGTTTCCTCTTATGGTCTCACTCCCATGTATAGTGTGGGGGATCTTGAGTAGATATTCCAGGTTTATAATGAGGCTCTGACTGATGCTGTCAGACAGTTCACCCATATCATAAATGGTCTGCTGAAACTGAAATACAACAACCCCAGTACACTCATGAGAGTAAGGTGAGAATGTCACTGAAGATGAACTGTCCATGCAAAAGATAAACTTAGTCCGTATAGCCATTATTCTGATCATCAGTCAGAACTCAACCGCAAGAAGGCAGTATTTTACTCTAAGACACTGAAGTAACCAGCACTATTTTTCAGATGGTAAAGAAGCTTTGATGTACATCCTGTCTGGTCAGTCGTAAAGCTTTTTCTTTTTCCATGAAGGTGCTTCTTCTGTCTCTGTAGATAACATCGCCTAAACCAGGCTAGATGATATGTAGTCCGTATAACCATTATTCTGATCATCAGTCAGAACTCAACCGCAAGAAGGCAGTATTTTAGTCTAAGACACTGAAGTAACCAGCACTATTTTTCAGATGGTAATGAGGCTTTGATGTACATCCTGTCTGGTCAGTTGTAAAGCTTTTTCTTTATCTATGAAGGTGCTTCTTCGGTCTCTGTAGATAACATCGCCTAAACTAGGCTAGATGATGTGTGAGAGGTTTCCAGTGGGCTGAACAGTTGTCCTGAGTTCATGCCTTCAAAATGAATTTGATACAAAGCTCATAATACTGAATATTTTATGTTCCTTTGCTTAATGCCAGGCTTGTATCTCCCAGCTTATGAACTAGACCCTGGTGTGATATCCTGGTTTCTTCATTCTAGTATGTTTCCAGATTATAAAGTCCATTGTAAGGACAGACATTTTTTTCATCAGTTTTAGAAGTATCTTTCCTTATTCTAGTTCTTAAGAAACTGTCTTTGGAGTCTAACAGTCTTGGGAATTTTTGCCCAGTCTCCCAACCTTCCATTCATTTATAAGGTTGCTAAGGAGGATGTTGGTATGTGGCTTGAATACTTAGGGGAAGTATCATAGGTTCATAGGTGTGTACTAGGCTAATGGCCTTGGAGCCTTTACAAGTCTAGCCCATAGGATTACCCAGGCATCGTACCACCCGACATTAGTTCTCAGTGCTTCTGTCAAGTAGAGCCACTGGAGTGATTCCGGGGTGAATTTTCTATTTCCCATCCACTCATCAAGATTTCTCTTTAAGATGGCCAGTGAGGTGCTCTGTTTGACATGTATGGAAGTCTATTCCATAGCATGGGCAGTCTCTGGCTTATAAACCTGTCCCTCCAGCACATTCTGTTGATTGTGGTAATGAGGTTGAGGTCTCTGGAACATGTGGTGCGGAGGGATTGGGATTTCTTTAGATGTAGCATTTCTAACATAGCTGGGTCAGACATGGCTTTGTAAGTCAACCAAAGATCACTCTAAGTAGGTGATATGAGACAGAGAATAGTTGGAGTTTTTTGAGTCTGTCTATATAGGACAAGGGTTTAAGGCCTAGGATCCTCTTTGTGAGATACTTTTGTGGCCTCTCCAGTTGTTGCAGGTGTCTAGTGAGTTACATGCTAAATGGGGCATTGTGCTCAATGATTGGCCTAATGAGGGAAGAGTAGACGGAGACAATGACCTCTTTCTTCCTGGATGCAAAACCCTTAGTAATGAGATGTGCCACATAGAAGGACTTTCTGACCACAGTGGCAATGTGGTGGTCAAAAGAGAGGTTGCTGTCAACCTGTCTTCCCAGATCTCTTATAACACCTTCTGTGAACAGTGGACTACCATTGATGTGGTAATTCATGGGAACTGGGTTTTTCCCAAAGTTTATCATTGTTTGTCACCAATGTTATTTAGTGTTTGGTCCCTATGATGTCTTGGTAAGATTTAATGCGGTACACATGGAATCTTGGCAGACTTTTGCATTCCCAATGTGATCTTTTTTACACAGTATTGACTGTTTTTATTTTGCAATGGCACACACAAAGGATGGTTTGGGGGATTTATTATTCCTTTTACTAAGTTTTAAACAATGGGGGATCCTCATTACTTGCAATCTTTTCTTCCTACACTGTATATGTTTTCACTAGATTGGGGGTCATTCAAACAAGAGTCTGCTATATCACTGTTATTCAGATGATAATATTTTATAACTCTAATTCCAGCAGAAACATATGGGAAAACTTGATTCTCATCACAGTTTGGGCACCACTCTAATACGGATGAGGAATAGTCAACTGGAACACTGCCCTTCCAAGATCGAGACGGCAGCCTTACATTTGACCCCAAAGTCCTTCTAGGTTCTTTGCTTTCAATTAGTGTTATCTATGTTACAATATTCGCAAAAGGCATAGGTCCATGTGCAAGGTTATTGTCAATAAAATGTTGGATGAAACTGGACTTTTTTAAAACATTCCAGTCTCTTTTACTCCCTGACTTAAATTGGTAGTGAGCTTCATCTTCATCCAGCTCTACAATGGAAAAGTTTCTACCTAATCTAATTCTCATAGCTTTCAGATTAACAATAATCTGATTGTTTCTACTGCTTCTTTAAGCACCCAAATCAAATCTCTTCTTATTTGCCTATAATAAAATAAAATAAAAAAAAAACAATCTTTTTAATCTTTTTTGGTAACAAATATTCCTTAAACCCTTTATACACCTGGTAAATTACTTTTGCTTCTTTTAGTTTACTAATTTCATGACCAAGATATGCAAAGAATCCACTCCATAGGTTCATAGGTTCATAGATAGGTACTAGGCTATCAGCCCAAGAGCCTAAGTAAGCCTAGTCAACAAGGTTCCCTGGCTTATGCCACCCAAGAAAGTTATTTTCCTGTGCACCTGTCGAGCAGAGCCACAGAAGTGATCCCAGGGGTGTATTTCCTATTTCCCATCCACGCATCAAGATTTTTCTTGAAGAGTGCTAATGAGGAATTTTGCTTGACATAGATGGGTAGCTTGTTCCAGAGTATGGGAAGTCTCTGGGACAGGAATCTATCCCGTCAGTATGTCCTGTTTATTGTGATGACAAGGTTTAGGTCCCTAGAGTGTGTAGCTCAGAGGGATTGGGATTTCTTTAGGTGTAACATGTCCAACAACCTTCGGTTTGACATAGCTTTATATGTTAGGCAGAGATCATCTCAGAGTAGGCGATATGCTATGGAGGAAAGCTGGAGTTTTTTGAGACGGTCAGTGTAAGGCATCTGTTTGAGGCCAGTAATCCTCTTTGTGAGGTACTTCTGTGGCCTTTCCAGCTGGTGCAGATGTCTTGTGAGGTACATTCCAAAGGGGGGGGGTTATACTCTATAATGGGTATAATGAGTGTTGAGTAGAGGGGAACACTGACCTGTTTTTTTCCTGGATGAGAACCCTATTGTGATGAGGTGTGCCATGTAGAAGGATTTCCTAACTACTGTGGCGATGTGATTATCAAGGGAGAGACTACTGTCCACCTGGGTCCCAAGGTCTCATCACACATTCAGCGTTAAGTAGACTGCCGACTATGTGATAGTTCATAGGTACAGAGTTTTTACCAAAGGGGATGACAATGCACTTTTTGGCATTGAGCTTGAGGCCATGGCTCTGACACCAGGCATCTGTCTCAGTGAGGCCCTTCTGTAGGATGTCCACATCATTTGGGGATTCGACTATGGCTCCTAGTTTGCAGTCATCTGTGAACTTCGTTAGCCAAAGGTCTTCTGTGTTAGCCTGTACTTCAGAGAAGTAGATACCAAACAGGAGAGGTCCCAGGACTGAACCCTGTGGTACTCCACTTGTCAGTGGTTTGAAGTCAGATTTGGAGTCTGCAACTTTTACAGCGTGGGTTCTGTCAGTGAGACAGTTGGCAATCCATCTTGTGACATAGGGGTTTATACCTAGTGTAGTGAGTTTAGCTCTAATTCCAGAAAGGGGGATGGTGTCGATAGGCTGTGTGAACCACCTTACCCTCGTCTACGGCTTTGGTGACTGTCTCAAAGAAGTTGATCAGGTTCAGGAGGCAAGATCTGCCTTTCACAAACCCGAACTGGATGAGGTCCAGAGTATGGAGGTTACCAATGTCTTTGTTTATGAGCTGAATAATGATACGTTCCATGGCCTTACAGACCAGGCTTGTCAGGCTAATAGGGCAATAGTTCCCGGGATCAGTGGTGGCTCCCCCTTTGTGGAGTGAGATAAATGTTGCTGTGCACCATTCAGTGGACACAAAGCCTGACGTGAGGCTATGCTTGAACATGGTGCTTAGGTGGGGAACCAGTTTGTTCTGAAGTTCATGTAAAATGCAACCTGGGATGTTGTCTGGTCCCATGGATACTGTGTTTTTGGCTTTAAAGAGTGCAGCCTTTACCTGCGTAGTTGTGATTACAGGGACGCTGCATTCTTCCTGTATAGATATGGGCCCTTTAAGGGGTGAGAGGGGAGTAAAGTTAGCACTGAACATATCTGCCATGATGTTGGCAATATCATTTTTTTCTGTAATTTTCGTGCCATTGTGCTGTAACTCAGAACAGATCTGGGTCTTGCCATTGAGATTCTTGACATAGTTATAGAATGCTTTGTGGTTGTCCTTAGAATCAGTGGCAATTTTGTTTTCGTAGCTAGCTTTGGAGGATCTTATAAGGGATCTCAGCTTCTTACTGAGGTTGACCAGGGAGCTCCTCCACTCATGGGATTTTACTCTCTTTTGCAACAGTTTCTTCCTTATTCCTTACTCCATATTCCAGTATTGGTGTAATAATGGATTTATAATTTTGAATCCTAACCATTTTCTCCCTGAAAGATATTGTCCTAAATATCAGTGCAGATTCAATAAAACCTACACTGGCTGCTAAAGTAGTGTGTGCATTATGGCATGATGCACACAAGATAGCGCAGAGTTTTGTATTCAGTAAGTGTATCTACATACCATGTAGAGCCATGCAAACATGATAAACACCATGGCATGCTAATTACAGCATAATTAGCTGAACTGCATGCTAATCAACCAATCCAAGATGGGGGAGCTACTCAGCAAACTATAAAGTGACTGTGTAGACTCAGTGCTAGTTTTTCCTGCAAGTCCCAAAACCTATTGGAATACAGCCAAGGAAACTAGGCTACATGGAAAGAATGTTAGGGGCTGCTGTTGTTATTATTCATGTGTATGAGCAGCAGGCCCAGATCTATACTCCTGCTGCTAGTGGACCACAGTCAAGAAGAAGACGGGTTTTTTCACCCCATTTAACGTTTTATAATCTGCAGGAGATGGAAATTATAGAGCACTACAGAGTGGATAGAGACACACTACAGGAACTCTGCAATCTCTGTCATCCTCAACTGAGAGTAAGGGCAAACCAAGGGGAACTAATAACAGTAGAGACTAAGGTATGTGATGTGTAGCACTTGGAATTATAGCTATGAGAACCTTCCAGAGACCAACAGGGGACATGATGAGGGTGCAACAGGCATCAGCATCCAGGATCCTCCATCAATTCCTGAATGCTATGATGCAGCATGCCAATGAGTACATATATTTTCCCTGTACAGCTGAGGACAATACCAGAACTATGCAGGAGTTTCACCCTGTACCACACTACCTCTAAGTCCTGGGTGCCATAGACTGTACACATGTAGAAATCAAAGCACCACCCGGGGAACAGGGAAGGGTGTACATAAATAGAAAAGGCTACACTCCATTAACTGCCAGGTCATGTGTAATGCTAAGGGAGTCATCCGGAATGTGCAGGCCAGCAACCCAGGCAGTTACCACAACACACATATCTGGCACAACAGTTGTATGAGATGTTTACCGGGGGGGGATATCCCACAGAGTCATTTAGTGAAGGAAATATCATAGCGCATGCATTTGGGCTGCTGAAGTCACAGTTCCAGTGCCCAGATACATGTGGAGGAGCCCTGCAGTATAATCCCCATATACGTGCTAAAATATTCACTGTCTGGCCACAATATTATCCTGAGAAAACAGCTTCAGCAGGAATTGCAATGGGAAGGGCCACACATCCCACCACTATTAGCAAGGTCACCAAAGCCACATGCAGGCGAGGAGTCAGAGGGGGAACCAGCAGCCGCTGTGGTTGTAGGCAGACGTAGGTGTGCACAATATGGCCTTACACTGGCCAAGAGGCAATGATTAGCATACAGATTCACCAACTGAGGGGCTAAAACCTTCATCCTACACACATACATACAGTAACATTGATGCCATGCTACACTCACAACCTTTATTTACCCAAGTAGTGACTGTCAGCCTTGAACTAAAACTCTTGCAACTGCTGGATTTCCAAGGTAAGTATTGAACCTGGAATAGAAAAATAAATGTCTAACAATA
This sequence comes from Protopterus annectens, assembly GCF_019279795.1. Classification (NCBI taxonomy): domain Eukaryota; kingdom Metazoa; phylum Chordata; order Ceratodontiformes; family Protopteridae; genus Protopterus; species Protopterus annectens. Next base: position 442,781,964 of record NC_056737.1, on the reverse strand, counting down.
CACATGAATGGCATATCCTTGCATACTGTTACTTTGTAAAGTGAGTAAGTATAAGGTAGGTGATTTTTACAGCAATTGCATCAAGATGTGACAGCACTGATTTATGTGAATACATGTCCTCTATCAAGTAATAGGCCGTATGTCTAAAATGTACAGATTTTTAATGAATGTCAACATTTTGGCCTCATGTTTGTCATGAAAATCATTAGAGTGAAGTTAAAAAATAATGACGCACATTTCAGTTTCAGACCTTACATCCCTCAAAACAAACATGTAATGTAATTGCAAAACATGTTATTCCATCAACTGTCTAAGTTTGTAAGACCACTAAAACTCTCCTTGTTGGGCCATTGTCACACTTTCATTTATGGCTTGGTCCTGCTTTGTTGGTCTAAGAGTTTGTCAGTGATGTGCAGATTACAAAAAACTGTATGAAAGTAGTACAAGTTGCAAAACAGCATCAGAAATATAGATATTCTAAGCACTAAATCAGCTATGCACCCTGAGCAGCAGGCAAAAGACTTGTGTATCCCTGCATCCAGAAAATAGAAAACAAGGAAATCATCACTTGTGCAGGGTGTTGTTTGGGGGGGGGGTCAGGAAACCTAAGCTGACACAAAAGGTAGTGAGTTCATGTGAATAAGTAAGAGAAACAGGTAGATATTTGGATAAAGTATCAAATGGCAATTGAGACAGAAAAACCTTTAAACCTCACAACTGACCAATGTAACTGATATGTGTGTGTATCTGTATGGGCACTCAAGGTGACATTGGTGTGAGAGTGTCTGCAAGAACACAGCCATGCACTGTACTACCTCTATGTCCTGATATGTCAGACAGGTGTGAGCCATGCATGGTAGAGGTGACAGTTAATTGTTGTCATCCCTGACACCAAGAACTGACTCTGTCAGGATTTGCACTGGCACATCCATACCCATGGTCAGACACAATGCTGCTACCTGAACATGACTAATGGCTGCTGGATGAGTTCTCCTCACACATATGCCCAGGACCATGACCCCATGGCCTGCACATCTGTATATGGACACCACAACCACTGGTGGAGCAGTGGAAGTAGTTCCACTACAAGAGCATAATCTGGCACAGCCATATTAGCTAACATCAGATGAGTGCTGATCTATGCCCATGTGGATGTGGCCTCCCTCACAGCAGACATTCCATCACAGACATCACCCATTTCAACATGTCATTCATCTGATCCATTGAGTCGGCAACATGGTGGAGGTAGTCACACATGTCAGCCTATGCCATATCTCCAATGCTAAGCATTTCCTTGAAGGCCCTTTTGGAATGTGCCTGCACCTCCTTGATGGCCCTAGACATACGTTGAGTGGCACAGAAAGACACACCTGGATCAGGTGGAGGATGGACACCTCACCCACACTTTGGGTATGGCCAGAGTCAACAGGCACTGAAGCAGCAGCAACCACACTTGCCTGATCAAGTGTCTTACTCTCCACCTGTTCAATATCTAAGGGCTCACTGGAATGGGTTTGCGTAGTCCTACTGGCTGTGTCCAATGGAATTACAGAGGGTGGCTGAATGTCAACTTCAGTGTCAGATTCAACTTCTGCACCCTCTGACTGTGCCTGTGTTTGGCCACCATCATCATCATCAGAGTCTACCAATACTCTGACATCAGTTGTTAAGAGTCCTACACTTCCACTGTCAGGATAACCTATGATGATAAGCAACAAACACAGGAAAGAAATGAATAGCTAAAGTACTGCAGTTCAATATATGCTAATAAACTAACATTGGTGCCACTATCACACATGGTACAGCAATACACACACAGTCCTGCCACCCACCTCATGCATATGGTTAAATTAATATTTCTGTGAAATGCTCATCAGTACTGAAATAAAAATGTTTGGCTTACCATGTGCAGGTGACTCCACACTTTCTAGAGAGGATGGTCCTGGAAGAAGTTAAGCAAAATGTTAGGACACTATCATTACAATAGCAATAACATGGGGCAGGGGGATTTTTGCTATTTATATATCCGCTAACAATATATTTATTCCAAAATTTAATGACACATCCACCCCAAGCCCATGTGTACTGAAACAGAATGTGTTAACTGTATCAGTCTATAACTAGTTCCCTCATCCCCACCAAAACAATTTATTAAACCAACTTAACTATTGCTTTCAATATTTTACTATACAAGAACTATTTAAAAATTGACATATGTAAGCCTACCTGGAACCTCCTCCTGGGACACTTTTGTCCTTCCTGAAACAGCAGTACCAACATCAATCACATGCTATTGTGCAATTTACACTGAGCTCTCTGGATTCTGACAGTGGACAGGAACTCTTTATTAGGTGTCAGTGATGGCTCTGTAGCAGTCCCCCCCAAGTAGATAGCTGTCCATGGGATACTGCAGTTACTCTCCTCCAGGCCAATGAAATCATGTAAGTGGCCCTATGATGCACCTGATCATATGTCCTTCTGCATTTCCCAACAGCATTCATGTCATTCACTACCTGGTTCCAAATATTTATTTTTCCAGACATATCCCCACATTGTCTCTCAAGAAGAAAGACACAATGTTGCTGAAATGCTTGGATGATAACATTGTTTTCTGAGTCACTGAAGGGGGGTTTGCAGGAATTGGAACCTTTGGTTTCCATACTCTTTTGTGACAAAAAACACAAAAGAAGGAAACTGCACATAAATATCACATAAATAAAAGTCCTGCTCAGATATAACACATATTATAAGTTTTTTCAATATTACTTACTGGAGAAACGAAAAAAAGTTTTCAGTCATTCAAATATAAAAAGGGTTATGTGGTTGTAACATGTCACAGTCTCACACAAACCAAAGTTTGATCCTAGAAGGAATAACAGTAGCAAAGCAAACCTCTGTAAAATTTTTTGCTTGTGCCAACACAGAAATATTACTTGGCTCCCCCACCCCCCAAAGCAACAAGCAAATGACATTTTTGTACAAAGCAAAGGAATAAAACAGCAGTGAATTGTTATAAGTGCTATCGAACAAACTGCCCCAAAAACATGTGTACACATTTACCACAGAACAGTCATTTTTATGCAATTGCCACATCACCTCTACCTGTGGCCATCACTCCCCTAGAGGTGTCTATGGACCATCCTAGAAGGCTAACACCCCTGTGTCATTGACAATATAGGACGTTTACATTTCATTGAAATAACAATAGAAGAGTGTAAAGAGAAACAGTTGTAACATTAACACATGATGAAAATTAATAAGTCTGTGTATCTGAGGAAGTAAAATGCCCTGACAAAAAAGTCTATGCCATTAGTAAAGTTCTAAGAAGTGCATGCAGATAAAATTTGCATTTGCTAATGTATATAAATATTGTTTCCTAGTGATGTGAGCAAATCCAGTATATAACTAAAAATGCAAGCATACCTTATCAAGAGCAGTAGTCTTCTGTGCAGATAAATCCAAAATAATAGCAATCTTCTTCTGTGCTATCCACATGTGCAAGTCTCCTCACCTTCAGATTCCCTAGCTACATGGTTCCCTTTTTATAGTGTAGATTCAGGCTTGTGAGCATGAGGAAGATGCAAATGAGGTGTGAACTTATTAGAATTGCTGAATCCCCAATTATTGGCTCGGTGTATCAGATGTAAACATAGTGCAGGAACTCCCTTGGTGTTTGTTGCTAATGGATTGCAACTGTGAATGATTACTGGTGGGGAGAAGGAAAACACAACAGCAATTCAGACTCCCTTACCTCCAGTGGGTGTTTCAGTCAGGTTAGGCTTACAAAGTGTAGAAGTAATTGTATCAGGTTTTTAAATGTAAGTAAGCAGCACACATTTCACAGTTTCTGTTCAGTAATATCCAACCTCCCCTGCATTTGTTGAAAGCTGTATATTATTGCAATCTAATATTCTCACACATTTTAAGGACAATAATACAAAATGCTTCACAGACTGCATGTCTTGCTGTTCAGATGAGAGATGAATGAACACCATTCAATGATAAGACAGAGTTGCATTTTTGCAAACAATAGTCACAAATTGTATGATCACTGATTGCACTACATCTGAATTTAACACATGTATAAACAACTCAGAGGTGTACAAGTGCCATATGTCTTGTTAATATTGTGGATGATTTTGGACTTGCTTGTAAGCACAATGATTTTTATTCCTCCTGTAAAGGTGTTTCTATGGCAAAGAGGGATGAGACACCTTTACTGTGTTTTGTAGGCTCATTGGTGTGAGAGCTCAAATCCATACTTGTGCAAAAATCTTTTGTGTGTACTAACATTTATTTTGTATTATTTATTTTATAGATTTTTTTAATTCCAGTATTTGCATGGTGCACGGCTTAGCACAAACATGGGAAGCTGATACATAAAATAAAGGATGAAGCCTAAGATACACTGCTCACCTAGATAAAACAAGTTTAACTTTCTCACATTTGAGCATTGCTTACCATCATGCAAACCTAGACTAATGGTGTACAAATGAAGAAGACAGAATGCCTGCAGACAGGATGCAGACATTCTCGATTTCAAAAAGGACACATTGTTGCATTTTTTCCATCGCACAAACCTGCTAAGCAGCATTGCATGGTGATTAGCAACCTTCCCCAATACCTGCAGGTGTAGAACATGTGCAGAGAGAAAGCAGACAGTAGACAATTTCATAATGGATATGTTCTATCAAGTATATTGGGCACTGCACAAATATGCTAAGTGGAGTTGCATGGTGGTTTATACACAGAAGTTAAAAATGAATAAGGAAATATCCAACTGTTTTTTAACTATTCCTTTGGCAGTAGGTGTTAAGGGTAGGGCTGCAATTCAGATGATCCTGGGCTCTAATGCAGCAAATTCCAAATAGTTTTACTGTTACATTTTACTTTATATTAAAATTCACATGAAAAAATTATTACACACTCCCAATTTTATTAAGGGTTGTATACTCAGTTTTAATAAACTCATATGAATTATTTGTGTGAATGAGGGTATACTGACTAATATGTTTCTGTTATCATAATTGTGTTCCCTGACCTTAGATGGTCTTCAGACTTCAATAATACTCATATACACAGGGATGTATAAATCAGGACCTTGTGAGGTCATACACATACATGGTTAAACCGTCAGTCTGGCATGTGTATTTATATGTAATATTGAGTATGTCTAAGAAGCACTTCTTCTGTGGAAAAGATGGAAAATCACTGCTGCGGAAGAAAATAGTTTGTCTGTTATGCATAGGTTTGAATCCTACATTGTAAAAAATAATTTTATCAGTGTGTAAGGCCACAAAAAATGTATTAGGTCATAAAATGTATGCCCCAGTACATGTCTGCAAAGTTAAATCATCTAAGAGTTACAGCAGCAAACAACTCTCAAATTAATGCCAAGTGTCAGATTAACCTTCCAGTTGCAAAACACTGCTTTCCTCTCTGTTTGGCAGTGCTACTCTCCACTTAACATCATGCAGATGTAGTTGGCATCATTGTTCAGGTTTGCACACTACCAGTAAATGTTATAACATGCATTGGTGGGAAATCCTTCTTAACTATTGTTGTTTTCTCTGGTTGCACATGTCTGGTGGTAGATGGGACAGTGCCCAATTTAGGGTGCAGAGGTGGGATGTTGAGGAGTCCAGAATCTTCATCAGATTCCTTCTAAAATCCACAGATGAGGACTCTTGCAGGGGGACTATACAGGCTCCCAGTACAAGTCTTACCATGGAATAGTCTAGTCAAGGCTGCCTCTAGTGTGACTGGCATTCAATGCACTGCAGAAGAGTATAGACATCACTTTAATGATCTGAAAAGATGCAAGAGGGATACAGTCAACCAGTGGCTGGATGAGTTCAGGACTGCTGACATCCCACAGTTGAGAAAGTATACTGATAAAGAGAATTTATAGTACACAAAAAACTGCATATAGGCGAGACTGGTATGGATAATGCTCTTTTCTTGTTCTCTTCTCTTGATTCCACAACCAACCCAGAGATTATGGTGACTAGAGAGACCCATGCTGAGTATCTAGAGAGACTGAGGGAAGCAAGGAATATGCATGCAGCACAACAGAACTATTAGTTTAGATAAATTATTTATTTTCTATACAGCTATAGCAAAGTAAGCATGCATGCTTAATGTAGTCTGTAGCACAAGCCAGCTGTAAGAGTCAAGTCTAATACTGCAGTCAGACATTGTGGGTTCAAATAGCACAAGTAACAAATACACAGTAAAATCCTTTAAAAATGTTACATAATTTAATTTCAACACAAGTAGCATAAATGCCCTGCTGTTATCTTAATGTGTATAACTGGATCAAGCATACATGCAGTTTATGCACATTGCAAAGATTACTTTGAACAATCCTTACTTATAGTTTGCAGTTGTTAAGAAGTATACGTAAATGCAGAAGCTGAGACAAAATACTTTATTATTGTGATAATAATTGTATGTCACAGATGATGGCACTAATTGTATTTCATGTTTTCCCCTCTCATCTTAAACCTTATGTCTCTTTTTTTTTTCTGTGTGTCATCAAAACATTTCCATGTCATCCATCTCTGACAAATCACAAAATGATTTACATCACAGAGAAGTAGGCCAATCCCTGTGGTTCAGCCTGCACCCACTCCACCAGCTCCTTCTCTGATGCCCAGCACATCTAGGACTCAACTTGGCAGTACTGCCTCTACTGGCCCTGCAATACCTGGGCCCTCTACATCAGGTAGCACTACTCCAGCAGCTGGTGCTGTGGTACCCTCCTGGAGTAGTGGCAGAGGTGGGGATTTTATCACCCACCAGGAAATGCTGGGGTTGGTGTGTAGGGTTGTGCACAGGACCATTGGTGCATGCCTATACCAGATGGAGAGGCTGCTCTCACTTATGGTCCATAGGAGAAGATGTCAAGCACTCCAACAGCCAGCAGAGTAAGGGGAGAGTGATAGCCCTGCAGTTCAGGACTACATTCTCACTGTTGTCATGTATGATGGGCACAAGCATCTGTTGTCCCCTCCCTATCCCCACTTATGGGGCCCCCAACTTTTTATGTCCCTCACCATCCCTGTGTCTTTTCTGTTTGTTATCTGCTTCCTCAGCTACCCTACTTAGCTGATGCAGAAATACCTGCATCCCTTAGTCCCTTATTCAGCATTCCTCTCTTGATGAAGTAAAAAAAATGGGCATGTACCACAAAAAATATCATCCAATACATAGCTCTCCACTTATCACATGTCTTCTTGACACACTTGATTTGGTACAATTGGCTATACAACATGATTACATTGTTGTCACCCCTCTTTGTTGAGGTGACAGTCTAAATTCAGTTAATATTCTGTACATATTTTCATGTTACACAGTTGAAGAAGTGGATAGCTATGGTCCTTTCCTATCTCCCTCTTACACATTTCAATATTGCTTTCCTTTTGTTCTTCCCCCTGCTTGTCCCACTTCACCACTTTCCTATCTACTCCATTTTAACCCCTTTAATCTGGTCAAAAAATAGAGTTACACACAACACACATAAGTAAAAAAAAAAAGGAATGGAGCCCTTCACTTTTTGCCCTGTGTGCTTGTGGGGAGTTTGGAGTTGCTCACTATTGCCAAGCAAAGGTTAACATCTCTTCAGTGGTGTGGTTACCTCCGTAATGTCACTTAAACATGCTGCACTAAGGTAACACACAGTGAGTATAGAATAAAATATTATTTTATTGCATTGTAATTACATATTTCAAACTATTCCTAACACCTGGATTTGAACCCTATATCATCTGGGCTCCAAAATAAATCTAGCAATGCATTTACACCTGCTGCTATAGAGTCCACTAAGCAGCAGGCGTGTTTCATATACTCAGTACTCAGAACTCTCATAATTGTATCAATGAGGCTCATGTTTGTTCACCACTTAACTATGTGCAAACAGGGAAAGCAATCAAAATGTGCATCTCGCATGCGCAAACACTTTGCCATTGATTGCACAAACCAGATGCTCGGCAGTGTGTTATTGAAAGTTTATGTTAGCATGTATCACTTTTATGTTTACTGTCTATTTAGTCTTCATACCATGAAAGTACATGTCGAAACACACACAAAGGGAGAGCGCTTTTTAAGAAAAGAACACATATTTACACTGCAACCACCTCCACCCATGCACTTCAAATTTGGTCTATCAGTACTTGTTCACAAATATATCAACTACACTACAGATATAAATAGCAAATGCTTTCTTATATACCATGCACATCTTTATAATGACAATACACACTTAGTTTTTACAGTAATTGTAGTAATGTGTACAGCTGTTTACAAATAGTTTGCAAACCTGTCTTTTTAAGATATACCTGCACATTGGAAACATGCTATACTTTGCACACTCATCAATATGGAAACATGCATATCTTTAATATCTTGACAGTTGTACGTGGTCAGCTATCCATTTGAGACAGGCCTTCCAGCATCTCCTCTCAAACATCAAGTGCTGATGTCATGAACAATAAACTGTCCTGAAGCCTTATAAAACTCAGACCTGTGCCATGGCACTTGCAATAAGTACTGAGTTCACTAGTCTGTGTATTTAGTTAGGTAGGGGTTCTAATCTCACTACAGTCAATGTGTGGGTATATGTGTGTGCAAGCTTATTTGTTTGTCTAGTCAGAAGAGCATAATTGTGTATCCTGCAGGGTCTACTTCTGTTTATCAAAAAATCACTTTTTTGAAAAACAGAAAGCCGAACCCACTTTAGCGAAAGAGCACTTAAATGAAAGTGCACTTTCGCAAACACCAATTCACCGAGTCAGACAAAAAAAAAAAGAAACACACTAAAAAAACATTTTTGCAGGGAGGCTAGCATGCTTGCATCCCCCACATCCCCACTACTTATATATACTAACTCCAAGATCACACTACAGTGAGGAAAAGGATATATTTCCTTATCACCACTGTACCATGCTTCTGTGAATCAGTGTTCATGAAAGTGCACTTTCATTTAAGTGCACATTTGCTAAAGTGGGTTCGGCTTTCTGTTTTTCGAAAAATTGATTTTTCGATAAACAGAAGTAGACCCATCCTGCTGTTATCACTACAATCCCAAGGAGTACCAGTATTTTGACAGATGGACATGCCTACACATCCATTTCATCAAGGCCTCCCAACATCTTCTCATAAACATCCAATGATGATGCCTTCCACTATAAATTGTCCTGCAGCCTTGTAAAAATCAGACTTGTGCTGTGCTGTGGTGCTTGTGTTTATTACTGACTTCTCTAGTCTGTGTACTTAGGTAGGGGTTCTAATTTCACTACAGTCAACTGATGTCTGTGTGTCTGTGTGTCTCTGAAGTTAGAAGAACATAATTGTATATCCTGCAATCATCACTATAATCCTATGGAGTACTAGTATTTTGACAGATGGACATGCCCACAAATCCATTTCATTCAGGCCTCCAAACATCTTCTCTCAAACATCCATTGTTGATGTATTCCACTATAAATTGACCTGCCGCCTTGTAAAAGTCAGACTTGTGCCATGGTGCTTGCATTAGATACATAGGTCACTAGTTGGTGTATTTAGGTATGAGTTCTGTTCTTACTGCAGTCAACTGGTGTGTGTGTGTGTGTGTGTGTGTGTGTGTGTGTGTGTGTGTGTGTGTGTGTGTGCTTGCTTCCACACTTGATTGACATTAGAGCATTTTACACCAACATGCAGGATACTGCTATTAGCATCTTCCTCTCAGACTGCTGATCTCATCAGCTCTAGCTGTCTCTCAATATTCTGTTGATGTCACAGGCAAAGTTAAGATCCCTAGAGCAAGTGACGATTGTGCCATTAGATTTGTGGATGTGCAACATTTCCATCAGGTAAGTGTCAAGTAATTCACCCCGACATGAACTCTGACAGAGTCATAATGGTACTTGTTGTTGAGTGATGTGAGTGACATGGTATGATACACTTGTATGCATATTGTTGGTGTATTAGGACATTTCTTGTAGTGGAGAAGATCAACCATCAGAACAGTTCACATTCACCATCACAGTGACAATTGCAGTATGGCATAAGTGTGCAAGTGTCTACATACCATCATTAAATGCTCTGTGACACACATTGATATAAACAAAAAAAGAGGGGTTTCAGTGCTCAACTAAACTAATAAACAGTACTAAGGCACTGAAAATGGAAGAGCCACAACTCCTTTAAGGCAATTTCAAAAAATACATTAATATAAATTCATATTGATTACATGGTTACAAGTCCTGTCTTATACTCATGTTGTTAATCTGTGATATACACAGCAATATATCACATTTTGACACAACTGCATCCATGGGGAATTCATTGTATGTGCACTTATGTTGTTAGAATCAAAGACTATTGACGGGGTCAGCAGTACCATTGTGTGACTGTCAGTATTTGTGTCAGTAAATTTTCTGCATGAGCCACAAACAACTGATCTGTAATGTGTCCTGATATAGCATCAGGCTGCCCAAACAATCTTGCCCATGAAACATATATAAGCATATGTTGTGCAACTCATGTAAGTATATGAGATTAGTACAGTTGTACAACTGTATGCATACTACCAGTATGTCGAATGTGGTGAATGACCATGGCTGTATGTGTAGGTCTTTTCACAAATCATGTATTCCAATAAAATTGAAATGTTAAGTGGAATACACAACTAAGCACAAATGTGCATGTGGATGTCACCATACATACCCAACCAGAGTGAATAAGCAGTCCACTAGCTCAGTGTTTGCCTCACGTCACCCCCTGTTGCCAGTGTCCATAAGGCAAAGTATACATGCAAACCTTACCCAGTCTCTATGCTAAGGAGGGCAGCACATCCATGTGCCCTGTACATCTAATAACACAGAATCAATGGGCCTTGACAACATCACAGATTGCCTATAGTGTGGCTCAGAACATGGTCCTACCAGACACGGTTGGATCTATACTTCAACACAGTCACCAGATATAATATGTTCCCATAGAAGGATGTACATCAACATGCATCCATCTGAGTTGGGGGGGACAGCACCTGATGCATGCACATATAGACATATCCTGACTCTTCTCATATGTGAGGTAGACCAATATATCATAATGGACCTTTTCTAAATGTACACTGATAATAGCCTGGCTGTGTGTGAAAGACATGTGTGATTTGTTCATGCTACATCCATGTCTGTTACATCTGTTAGATGTTCTCAAGAAGGTCAACAAAGGCATGCATAATGACAGCACTATTATCCTGCAGAACATGACCAAGCCAAGGCATTTGACACAAATCCACACTGAGGTATTACTGCAATACTATCGCAAGTGGCCACAAACACCTATATCACCAAGGGGGTAGACCACTGGATCACATACATGATATCTAAATATGTTGAAGTATGTCAGGTGACCAATATCTATAGTCCAGTGATGAGGTCCATACCTCAGGGCTGTGTGTCAGGCTGTTTCTTGTCTATTGTTTAACTCACAGATGTCAAGAATGACATACACATCCTCTGTCCAAACAGCTGTCTGGAGGACTGTAGATTGCATACAATCATTGAATCCAACTGTGATATGTATATAATACAAACAATATCAACACATACAAAAGACTGCTGCCACAGCCATGAAGACACATGAGATGAAACAAAATCATGGGAGGATTTGTTACATTATAAAAGCAAATACACAACACGGTGATAATGTAGACAGCACACCCCTATGCGTATACCAGGTAGTATCTGACCAGTGTATTGAGGTAGATGGCATGCAGAATGTCCACCAGCATGTGCCCGTAGTGGTGACAACTCCCTTGTATGTAACACAATTCCAGAGTATGGGCAGGACATTCACATCAAAGGCCATTATACTTTCATAGTTTACAGCCTTCATCACTCCAATAGCCGAGTACAATGCACCTTTTTTCATGTACCTTCCTACACATCTTCCAGGGATGCATAACTCAAATGTATCACATTTGCTACAGTGACCTCCCACACATCTTATTGGCCATACCTAAGTATTCTTTTTGTTGCATAAACATTAGTGTCTAATGGTGCAAAGCCCCCATCAAGGTGTTATAGCAGATTCATGTGTGTACCTGTTCTAGTGATGCACACAATACATACTTAGCTGACTGACAACATGAATGCCATGGGTTACATTTGTGACAGTGCAGATTGTGTCAGTCTGAGATATGGGATTATTGCTGGTATTATTCTAATATTGTCCATGATTGTGCATGCTTCTGTTTCCTGCTGTCCATGTGACTTCT
>NC_056737.1:442749712-442769196 GCF_019279795.1 Protopterus annectens | reverse complement strand
CAAAATTTTAAAAATTTTCATTATAATTTTTTAAATTATCTTTTTTTGAAAGAAAATTTCTTTTTTAAACATGAAAAAAAAATTTTTAAAGTGTTTTTAAACATGCTATAATTTTAACTTTATAACTCTATTCTGGAAGAAATTGTCATGTGATATATTTTAAAGCAGTAGTATAGACATACAAAATATAGATGGTTCTTTTTACAATAATGCAAGTGTTTCTGAGAATTTGCATAACTATGCAGTATGATTTATAACAATTTCTATAAATATAATATTTTATTCTATTGACAATAATGAGTATGAGTAAAATGCTCATATACAAGCAATTCAAGGTTTTTTTTTGGAAGCTGTTGACTGCATTTACATGACAGAAAATAGATGCATCTTAATATATGTAATGTCTGAACCATATTAGCCAAAGTTTTTGATTTAAATGAATGTTAGAACTTATTTTTACATACTTTGAATAAATTAATATGTAAATATGCCTTCCTTTTTTTTTCTCTCTCTCTTTCTTTCACTCTCTCTCCCTCTTTCACGTCTTTTATTTCTCTCTCTCTTGGTTCCTAATATCAAGATTATTTGAATGCTATTTGAATACAAGTGTATTATATTACATAGATGTATATAGTAGTATGAATAGTTTTAAAAAAAAAAGTTTATTTTAGTTTATATGATGCTGTTTTATCAAATGTGTAGTCTTGTCTTGCTAGATAATTGAATTGAAAGCTGTTAATTTAAGTTAAATATAACCAGTATTAAATTGATAAGGTGATAGCTGAGGTACTGCTGCTTAGGGTAGGGGGTTAACTTGAGTGGTAAATACTACTCTAAGTTGGAGTTTTTAACTCCAGGCTGGATGCAAGGTTTAATCCTTACATTATTTTCACTTGTTCATTGTTATATGTATATAGTTTTGACATCCACAATATATTTTGTACACTCATTGTCACTACAAACAAAATTGAATCCTATACAAAATTCCATAAGAGATTCAATAAATACAGCTATATTTAAAGGTACACCTAAAGGAGGAGATGTAACATTACTTATGTTGTTATTTGTTATTTTGATCATAAGATTCTTAAGTTATAAAATGCCAAATGACATCTTTAAAAGGAATTTCTTTAAACATTAATGGATTGAATAATCCGTGTAAAAGGGCAAGCCTAATAAGATACATTAATTTACATAACACCAACTTAGTCTTCCTGCAAGAAACCCATCTCTTGAAAAAAGATATTGATAAACTAGCCACAAACAAATATACAGTATTGGTTAGTTCAGAGCACACTCAGAAAAAAAGAGGAGTGGCTATTTTATGGAATAAAAGTATGCCCATTCCTAAAACCATTAAGTCTTATCAGGATGACAAAGGAATGTTTTGTATGGTTACAATACAAATTAATGGGAAGACTTACACTTTAATTAATGTATATTGGATACCTGGAATTGGTATTAATACAGTGAAACATCATCTTGATAAGATCATATCATTCTCTATAGGATATATTATTTTAGCTGGTGACTTTAATTGTATACTACATGAAAGTGATACTACCACTATAGGAAAAAGAAGAATTACATCTAATGCAAAACATTTAAATGATTTTGCTAATTCTTATCATTTGAATGATATTAATAATCAGATAGATTCAAAATCATTACCATACACCTTTTTTCTAACAGATACAAAACTTATTCAAAAGTAGATAGGGTCTTTATTTCTAACCAGATGGTAACAGATTTAATTAATTCCAAAATCATTTCATGTCCTATATCTGATCATAATTCAATTGTCTTGAATTCATGATAAAAATACTCATAATGTTCAGATCAAAAGGATACCAGCATACTTAACTCAACTAAAAGACTATAAAGAATATATACTTTCAGAAGTAAAACATTTTTAGACATAAATAATACTCCTGAAGTCTCCATTGTCTATGTTTGGGATGCCTTAAAATCATATCTATATGGACAAAGTATCAGATGGTATAATAATAAAAGGAAATCTTGGGATAAGGAATTGTTAGATATTCAAAGTAAATTAGACTCTTATAAACATAATAATAAAGAAAATATTATGGACAAGAAAGTTATTGAAGAAATAAACAAACTAAATGAGAAATGCAAAGAAATTTTAACTCATAAAGTTAAAATAACTTTAGAGAAATATAAGTTTTTGTCTTATTCAATAAGCCCCAAATACTTACATAGACTTAAAAATAAAACAAAAAGGTTGAATAAAGAAAACCATATCAAAGAAATCTTTTCTCTAAGGAAAAAGAAGAATATTTCTAGTATACCAGAAATACTAGATGAATTTAGAAATCACTTTCACAAAATTAACCATAATAACATTAACATGGAACCTAAAGATAAAATAAAGGAGTTTATAACCACAAACATGAATAAAAAGCTTAATAAACAACAGATTAAACTATTGGACAAAAGTATTTCATATACAGAGGTTATTACACAAATAAATAAGCTTAAATCAAACAAAGCACCAGGTAATGATGGTATTATACCAGAGATATATAAAATCCTTTCTAAAAGTACATATTCGTTAATACATAAGGTTTTTATTTTGGCCCAAACTGAGTTAATAACCCCCCCATCTTGGCAATATACATTTATTTCGCCAATTTTAAAACCTAATAAAGATCCAACTAGATGTACTTCATATCGGCCCATCTCATTACTTAATGTTGTTTATAAAATGTTTATGAGTATTTTTGCTGATAGATTGAAGACAATCATCCCCGGCATTATAGATATAGATCAGACAGGCTTCATTGTAAATAGAAATACTTTTGATAATATAAGAAGAACTTTAACATTAATTGATTTTGCAAATAGGAAAAAGAAAGATTTAACACTTATTAGTCTTGATATAAGTTCAGCATTTGATTCAGTAAGTTGGGACTATCTGTTTACCTTACTGAAGTGCACAAACTTCTCAGATGCATTTGTAAATATAATTGAGCATTTATACAAAGGAACATTGGCTTATATTAAGGTAGGAACATATGTTTCACAAAAAATACCCATTTTTAAAGGTACAAAACAAGGATGTCCACTTTCTCCACTATTATTCACTTTACTAATGGAGCCTTGGGCTAATTTCATCAGAAACAGTACTGACATAGAGGGTTTTGAAATAGATGAAAATACAACATCCAAAATTCAACTTTTTGCAGATGATGTTCTAATTACATCAGCAGGATCTAATTCTTCTATGCAGTCTCTATTTGATAAAATGATGAATTTTAAAAGTATTTCTGGTTTAATATTCAATGAAGAAAAAACTAAAATACTACCTATATATACACAAAAAAATATTCTCATTAGTGATTTTACTAAATATGTACCCAATTCAGGTCAGATAACTTATGTAGGTATAATACTATCTAAAGATATTAAATCTATTATATATAATAATTATAATACCTGTTTTCTTAATATACAAAATCTTTTTAATACCTGGAATAATATGTTTTTACTATGGAGGAGAGACTTACAATTATTAAAATGATAATATTCCCGAAGATTTTATACTTAATACAATCAATAATACTTCCACCTACAAAAATAATTATCAAGAAACTGAATACACTAATGTTAAATTTCCTATGGGCACCTAATAGACCTAGGATTGCATTAAAGAAACATACTAATAGCTGGTCTCAAGGGGGTATTTCTTTTCCAGACTTTAATTTATATACTATCTCTTCTATTGTAAAAGTTATTACTTTATTAATAGATCAGTCATATGTCGCAAAATGGAAAGATTATTGGGAGCTAATTAGTATGCACTTCATGAAAATCTCCTTAACACATAAAAATATGATTGTAAATAACTCCATGTTATGGTTACTAAAGGAATTTTGTACTTCACCTATTACACCTAAACATATGGTTTGTTACCCATTAAATATTATTATTAGCTATCGTAACTTTATATTCATGCACCCTAAGTATAGGGAATGGAATTTTATTATATTCCCTATAATGTATACTCAGGGTATGCTTTTGTCATCTACTTCTGAAGGAACTCATTTAGCTATAGATAATGATCTAAAGTACTGGTATCAGTTGATATCTGATAATAAAGTTAAAAATCTAGATTTCTTAAAACAAGAATTTGATCTAAGAGAAACTTGCTGGTTAGAGGTTCAGACCTTTAGACAACATCTCATTAATAAAATAGATCTAATGTCTATAACAGTTAAAGAATCTATTCCAACACTGATTGATTACTTGATATTAAATTTACAACATAAAGTTTCTGATAAAGGTAAACTTTCATACATACATAAAATTATCAGACAAGAAACTTTTTACAGTGTAGATACATACTGGAATTATTTAACTTCTATTAATGGGGACCCACCAAATCAACAAGATAAACAATATATATTGGAATCTGCCTATAGAACTACGTCTTCCATTGTCTGAAGACTTTATACATGGAAATTTTTACATAGATCTTTTTATACACCTTTGATGATGAATAAAATAAATAATAAAGATAATCTATGTAAGAGATGTAATGTAGAAATTAATGCTGACTGGGCTCATATGTTTTATGACTGTATAAAATTGAAAGAATACTGGAAGTCAATTAATGAATTTTTGCAGGCTCTTTTTACAAATAATTTCATTATTTCTAAATCTTTTATATTATTCAACACACCTGTACCTCAAAGTGTTAAAAAGGTTAAGCTTCCCTTGTTATGGTCTATTCTAGCAGTGGCTAGGAAAATAATAACCAGAAATTGGATTTCAGATACACCTCCTTCGTTCAATGAATTTAAAAAATGTTATGAATATAGTGTGCCATATGGAAATAAACACAATTAGGTCAAGAACAACTAGAAAAACATCTTATTATATTGTATGGGATAATTTACAAAATTTGTTAAAAAAATCCTAATTTCAATAGCATGGTATTTTAGTTTAATTAATTGATCTGATTGTAGTGGATGTCTTTGTAAATACTTTAGTTGTTTTGCTGAATGTTATAATCATATCGATTTTTAATTACTTGTATAAAATTGTTATGATATTTCTCTTGTATGTTAAAACAATAAACCTGTTTTGAAAAAAAAAAAAAAAAGAAATCCAAATCCATCAGAGCTACACGCTCCAGTGACTTAAACCTCAGCACAGAAATAAATAGAACATGCTGGAGGGACAGATTCATATCCCAGAGGCTCCCTTCACTCTAGAACAAAATCCCAATCCATGTTAGACAGAGCCTCTCAATGACCCTCTTCAAGAAGAATCTTGACGTTTGGATGGGAGATCGTAAATTTACTCTTGGGATCTCTTCTGTGTCACTGCTAGACAGAGGCATGGTAAACTAACCTTAAATGAGCTATCTTCTGTGACCTACTATACAGAGGCACAGTCATCTAATCTAAAAAGGGTGGCGAAAGCCAAACACACTCTGGCTAGACTTTTAAATGTCCTAGGGCAGATAGCCTAGTATCAACTTATGAACCTATGAACCCCAGGGAAATATAGTGGCTTGCAGCCTGGGACTGTAAGAGTGACACAATGCAACAGCCTGCTACAGATGGCCTGCATCACTACCAAATGCCCTACAGTCCTCTGTCAAAGGCCTGTGTCTCACCCGTACTGCCAATGTATGTTATTTCATGGACTCCCAAATAACAACATAACACAGTCCACATAACCCAAATGCAAGGCCATGTCGACAAATCCCATTAGCATGTCCACCATGTCCTCCTGAATGAACTGTGGACCAACCCCTAAGTACTGCTGGGATGAAGTGATAACTATAGGGATTTTATCAGATAATGTTTGCATAATGTTTGGAAGAGCATAGAATAACAGAGGGGGGGGGGTTGAAGCATGGACGCTATGGAGTGTGTGAAGTCAGAAACTAAGCTTTGTGCATATACTATCCCTGCCTGCAAACACAGGAATGGGTGGCTACAAACCTGCTCGTAAACCACAATGTGAAGGAGTAATGACCAGAAATATAAGCCCTGCCTCTGGGTAACCTCTGTGAATCTAGTAACACAAAAACACTCCTGTAACTGACTCAAGCACCCAGAAGCACAAACCAGACCAAAAGTTCACTCAGCAATTTAATAGAAAACAAGTGTTAAATGTTAATTGATTTTAAATGCTAATCGATTTTGATTACGTTACTATTTATACCATGATGCAATGCTTTTCTATGGTTTTGAAAAAGTCTGTAACTAGGTCAGACAAAAGCGCTTACCTTAATTTCTACATTGGATATTTATGCAATGGCTGGTTTTACTTTACTGATTTTATGCACCACTACAACAACTGTTTGGTGGAATTTTAAGACTTTGCTGCACATGTTTTCTATTAAATTGCTGAGTCAACTTTTGGTCTGGTTTGTGCTTCTGGGTGCTTGAGTCAGTTACAGGAGTGTTTTTGTGTTACTAGTGGATTTTACACTCCTGCACGCTCTCTTTTTATTTGTGGTTGGTGCTGAGCGTTTGTCTGACTCACCCAGTACACAGTGAAATTATCCTTAATGAACTGCAACTTTTGAGAAGTGTACTTTTACAATTATGGATTCCAACAACTAAACTACACCTCAGGTAGTCCATTTGGAAGCAGCTAACTCTGATATGGTGACTGTAGGTAAAGAAAACAACATCGGATATTTGTATAAACTTATGTCTTTGCAGTATCAGCAACTGCAAAAGACACTGGACAAACTACAATCCCAGCAGCCTTAGCCTTCTCAAATGACGACGATGACATCATCTTCTGTTCCCTTTGACCCAAATGGGGAAGGAACATTGGACTCACAATATGCAGTTAGATTATCTTCCTTGAACAGTATTCCATGTGGGCAGCAAGTTAACATCAACCACACGCAGAAAAACTCCAGGAAAATTCGTTTTGAACAATGGGTACAGGATGAGCCCCTGCTATTTACAGAAGCAAGACAACCAAGGAATCTGGGCATTCATCAATGGCTTAAGGACTTATAAATTAACATGAGCAAGGTATGTAATTTACAAATAGACAATGCATACCTTGCTGAGTGTATTAAACAGCAATGAATACCGAAGGGGCTGCAAATGAGTAAATTCCCTAATGGTCTGACTGTGGAACAGCAAGAGTTAGACGAACTTTTATCCATGTTCGACAGACATGTGAAATGGAACAGGTTCAGTAGGTTATGAAGTAAGGAGAGAGAATGATGAAGTACAGATTGAAGGTTTTAACAGAAACCATGATGAGGTTTTTGACTGAGAATATCCACCCACTTCATTGTAATATTAAAATAAATAATAAAATTAATGGGTTGTTAGAGGATATAAACACACTTAAAAGTGATATTTTAAATTATACAAGTTTTATTCATTTTGAAAGTAAATATGACAATATTTTTAGTAAAACTGAGCAACAGGTTAAAGACAACATTCATAGAAAACAAAGGAAACTGAGGAGGGATGAGTTGGAATACAAATACAAAGAAGCTTACCAGCTTCCTAAAAGCTATTATGGTCACAATGTACTAAATAATCATGGGGTTGACTACACAAATGGAACAAGTTCAGTAGGTTATGAAGTAAGGGGAGAGAATGATGAAGTACAGATTGAAGGTTTTAATGGAGACCATGATGAGGTTTTCAATTGAGAATATCCACCATTATGTAGGTCTGAAAGAATTTTAAATCATGACAGGAGCAGACAGAATTTTTTAGGGGAATAACAGCAACCAAGAGGGAGGGCCCAGAGAGCTCCCGGGAGGTTTTGGAACAACAAGAACCACAACAGATACTGAGTAATAAAATACCCCCCAGTGGTGTTGTTTCCAGTTTCAATGGCAAACTTTTGAGCTTAAATTGTTTCAATATGTTTAATTACACAGAACAACCAGTTACGGCTACCCATTTTTCTTTATTTGAAAAAGGACTTAAATTTGTTCCTGCTAGGAAGC
Source organism: Protopterus annectens (assembly GCF_019279795.1). Taxonomy (NCBI): domain Eukaryota; kingdom Metazoa; phylum Chordata; order Ceratodontiformes; family Protopteridae; genus Protopterus; species Protopterus annectens. The sequence goes on along the minus strand of NC_056737.1, from coordinate 442,761,224 downwards.
TGGACATAGTGGGGGTTATGATTGAACTGAAACTTTATACTAGAAATCTCAACCTGTGTTTATTTTTTCCCGAAACAGGGGAGCAAACTGGTTATCTACCCAGTAGGTTTAGGAAAAGAAGTTTGTTTTAGCTCCCTTTGCACCCTGTTTTAGCTCATTATGAGAAAGTTTGCACTAGGGAAATATTTTATGAATTTCACAGCCACAGGGAAAAGTTCTACAACCTTACTAAGGATGAAGCGACACTCCTTAACCATTTAAGAAGTACTGACACTGTGCATGTCATGAAGCCAGACAAGGGGGTGAGGAGTAGTCCTGGCGGATAAAATTGATTACGTCAATGACATCACCAATATGTTGCAGGTACTGATAAGTACAAGGTGGCCTCTTTGAATGAGATTAATATTTCCCATAGAAGGGTACAGTTGTTTTTGGAGGACAGTTTGTTACAGGGGGTGATTAATGAGTTGTTTAATTTCTTACAGAATAAACACCCTTACATCCCCACTGTCTCTGGCATACCTAAAGTACATAAAAATGTGTTACACCCCCCTTACAGACTTATAGTGGCAGCATACAATAGTTCCATTTATTTGCTAGGGGTGTTTGTTGACCGGCTTCTCAAGGACACATTGTCCAGAATTGATTATATACTATCTGACTCCTGATACTTTTTGTCCTGGATACAAAATGAATTTTTTGAAGAAACTACGGGATTCTCAACTATTGCTGTAGTTGATTTGTTTGGGTCCATTCCTCATGACACTGGACTTGAATTATTTCAAGAGGCTTTGTTGGAATATAGTGACTTGAATGCCAACATGATTAATCTAGTTATGGAATTAATGGAATTAGTCCTTAACAATAACTATTTTGTTTTTGAGGAGGAGTATTATAGGCAGTCAAAAGGTTGCCATGGGGTTGAGTTGTGCATGATGTATTCAAACCTGGTTATGACAATGTGGGAAAAACATTTTATCTTTGGATCTGATTTTGCAAACAACTTTTTATTGTACTTGCGATACCTTGATGACGTTTTTATTTTGTGGAAGGGACAGTTTGTAGTAGCTGACAATTTTGTTTAACACATCAATAATATATATGATTATTTTAAATTTACACACACTTATGATTCCACTACTATTAATTACTTAGATGTTAACATTACTAGAGAAGCAAATACAAACACATTCATATCCAAGGTGTATCGCAAAAAGACATACACAAATAGTTTTTTAAGTTACAAAAGTCATCACCCCTTTTACATCAAGAAGAATCTTGTGAGAGGTCAAATGATTAGGGGATCTTGTATGTGTTCAACCCTGGATTGTTTGCAGAGGGAATTAGGTCAGTTAATTCAAATGTTTACTAACAGAGGTTACCCCGAGGGCTGGGTTCGTGAACTGGGTATGGACATTCTGAGTGGGTGGGGTACTATATATACTCCTTTGTTGGGGGTGCCCCAGCCTCGAAAGAAGCAACCTTTCTCGGGGGTTAGTGCCACTCACTCACATTCCATGGTTACCTATTACGGTTCCTTCAGTCACAAGAATAGGGACATTCTCAATAAAAACTGGATTATATTGGAGGGTAACAAGGACCTGATTCAGTCCCTTGGTAAAGGACCATCATTTTCATATAAGTTAGGACACAATATGAAACATCTTTTGGAACATCATCTTTTAAATATGAAGGAAAGAAAGGGAACAAAGAAATGTGGTAGATGTAACCAATGTCCACTTATTTTGGAAAATACAGAAATATTGATAGGTGACCCACTGCAGAGAATTTACTTGGCAGGGGGGGAACTGTCAATCCAAGGGTTTGGTTTATGTAAGTGTTTGTTGGTTTATGTAAGTGTTTGTCAGGGGTGTAATATGTTTTACGTAGGCAAAACTGAAAGACCCCTGAGAAAAAGGATTTACGAACACTCATATGCTATGGAGACTCATAACCACAGTAATGCTTTGCACAGACATGCCCTGAAATGTGACAATATTACAGGATATAAGTTTGGCATTTTAGAAGTGGTCAGATACAATGAGAGGAGAGGAGAGGAGATTGGTGTAATGAATTAGCGAGAAGGGAATTGATGTGGCAGTTGTCACTAAATGCCACCCAACCACCAGGTATCAATGACCACTTATCTTTGGTGCCTGTACTGAAATAAAGGACACTTACGTTATAAAGGTATTTTGTAAGGTTTGAAAAATAGTTTATCTAGAAAGTAAAGAACATACATAAAACACACACTTCTTTATAAATATACCAGCATGTGTAATTCTCACTTCCCAGTTTTAACCTGTTTCTTTAAAATGTTAATTGATTTTAAATGCTAATTGATTTTGATTATGCTACTATTTATACTATGATGCAATGCTTTTCTATAGTTTTGAAAAAGTCGATGAGTAGATCAGACGAAAGTGCTTACCTTAATTTCTGCATTGGATATTTATGCAACAGATGGTTTTAGTTTACTGATTTTATGTACCACTACAACAACTGCTTGGTGGAATTTTAAGACTTTGCTGCACGTGTTTTCTATTAAATTGCTGAGTGAACTTTTGGTCTGGTTTGTGCTTCTGGGTGCTTGAGTCAGTTACAGGAGTGTTTTTGTGTTACTAGTGGATTTTACACTCCTGCATGCTCTCTTTTTATTTGTAACCTGTGTGAATCTGTACAGCTGTGAGTTATGGCCACAGCAGGATATGGCCATACTGTCATGTCGATGGATGTACAAGCATGTGATCCTCAGCCACCACCGTATCAAGCTGCTGAACCATTTACACAGACCCATCAGCAAGTGTCTGCAGCGTCCCCTCCAGAATGGCATGATTGTGCAAGAATATGTAGGCTGCAGACCACAATACTGGACACAGCTTCATTCACCCTGTGTTCCCCAGGAAATTACTGCAAGCAAATATGTATACATGACAGTAGTTGATGACATAAAATATCACAGTGTGAAACAGTACATATGTCTGAATATCTCTGCTAACACCAAAACCATGTAGCAGAAGTAGCACAGACACAATTACCTACAGTAACCCACTATCCTTTGTCAATTGTGACCCCATATTGTAAACCAATCTACAGATATCCTGCAAAAACAGGTTGCTAGCTGCAGGTGTAGAACACAAAAGCCTGCGCTGGAGTACAACCTACCTGGAATGGATTCACACATTCAATACAGAAGGTCATACTGGGCATGCTTCCACACTTAGAGAAATGAAGCCCATGTTTGACAAAAAATAATGAAAGGTCATACTGGGCATGTTCCCAAATAAAGCCCATGTCTGGCAAAAACAATGGACTATACATATCTGACAGTCGCAGATGTTTGTGCACACACTCCACATTGCACACCAGTCATGCTTTGCACACACATCGGATAGGAATACACACATATATCCAAGCACAACACACTGTAATCGGCCAAACTTATACATACATAAATGTGTGGAAGAGAGTGACAGACAGTGACAAAGATCCTCCCATCATGAGGCCTGTCAAACCCAGCACACATCCAATTGGCTAAAACCACATGATATGCAAATGTCAATCACTGTAGATATTTGCCTCTGGTATCCTTCAGCACTATAGTGTCTGTGGTGCTTGTGATAACTGTGTAACATGACTGTACAAGTCATTATTCATCTAGCGGTTGTATACACATACCTGTTAAATGTAAACTTGTGTGTGACTGAGTGTTGCATGTGTGCTTCCAGATGAATGGTTTATGGCCCATTCACACACACAGCACTCCCCTTTGCCCTACTTTGGCAAGTCTGCTGATGTAATTCACCTTGAAATACACCTTTTGTGAAGGAGTAGCCCTATAAGCTCCGTGGCATGTGCTATAACTGCGAAATGCTATAGTGTGATGTACTAGTTAGGTAGGAACTCTAATCCCAGACATGGCAAATGTGAGACTGTGTGTGTGTGTGTGTGTGTGTGTGTGTGTGTGTGTGTGTGTGTGTGTGTGTGTGTGTGTGTGTGTGTGTGTGTGTGTGTGTGTGAACTGTGTGTGTGTGTGTGTGTGTGTGTGTGTGTGTGTGTGTGTGTGTGTGTGTGTGTGTGCATGGTTGGTTTTGTGTGTGTGTGTGTATAGGGATCAATCCTTTTGTGACTATTCACAGTCACTACACTCCCCATAGCCCTCCTTTGGCAAGCCTGCTGATGTCATTCAGCTTGAAATACACCTTTGGTGAAAGAGTAGCCCTATAAGCTCTGCAGCATGTGCTATAACTGCATAATGTTATAGTTTGATGTACTAGTTAGGTAGGAATTCTAATCCCAGACATGGCAAATGTGAGACTGTGTGTGTGTGTGTGTGTGTGTGTGTGTGTGTGTGTGTGTGTGTGTGTGTGTGTGTGTGTGTGTGTGTGTGTATGTGGGGATCAATGCTTTTGTGGCCATTCACAGTCACTAGGCACTCTTAAATATGGAGAACATCGATATCTATGCAGTAACAGAGACCTGGTCCAAGGCTTGAGAGAGCACCCCTGCAATACCAGGCTACCAAACCAGGACCAAAACACTAAAGGTGGAGGAGTGTCCATATTCACCAAGGTTATTCACACCACCAGGCTAGTTGTGCAACACAATGCATCTGAAATTCTCCAGGTGTAACTAACACCACATAAGACTGCAATCTAAATTGTATAGCTTGCTACAGATCCCCCACCATGACACAAGATTCTCACTACACCTTTCTAAACATACTGGAAAATATTAAGATACAACCAAACACCCTAATACTGGGTGTTTTCAACTACTCTGCCATTAACTGGGAAACTACTCATGTGCCAACACCTTTGCCCCACGATTCTTGGAATTCATAATTCCCAATGCCCTGGATCAACTAACCCATAGTCCCATTAGGGGCTCCAATATCCTAGACCTGGTCATTACCAACATGGGAAATCGATGCTCCACACCTATGGTCACCCTCTCGGTGGTCTGGTCTGACCATAAGCTAATCACAATTGACATCCACATCCTTTCCCGACCACCCAGTAAGGAAACTTCTGTAAAAAACATCTCCAAAGCCAACATCATGCTACACAGGTCAGAAGTGACAAATTCATGACACCCTTGCAGACGGGAACTGAAAGTTTGACTGCTGAATCCTACACTAAGGCACTGTATGAGCACATACACATGTGCATGAATCTTGCCATCCCAAATAGAACCAAGATGCTCTCCTCCAAGAAAAGGAGGCCAATCTGGTTGTCCCCTGCCATAAACAAACTTTACAACAAAAGGAAGAAACCGTTGCAGAAAAGAGGAAAATCCCAGGATGCAAGCAGAGATCCCTCATAAAATCCTCCAGTGCTAGTTATGAAAATAATATAGCCAAAGATTCCAAAGACAACCGCAAGCCATGTATAGCTATGTCAGGAATCTAAATGGCAATGCTCAGAGCTGCCTGAGCTACAACAGAATGGCATTAAATATACTGATTCCAAAGATATTGCCAATATCCTGACAGATTGATTCATTGCCAACTGCATCCCCCTCTCACCCCTTAAAAGGCTCATCTCAATACCAACAGATTGCCAGCTTTCAGTAATAACGGCCACACAGGTAAAAACCACAGTCTCCACAGCTAAGAATACAGCATCTATGGGACCAGACAACATCATGAGTGGTATACTACATGAACTACAAAATGAACTGGCACCTCACCTAAGTGCCATGTTTAATCATAGCCTCACCTCAGACTTCATGCCCACTGAGTGGCGCACAGCTATAGTTATCCCACTCCACAAGGGGGGTCCACCTTGGATCCTGTGAACTACCACCCCATCAGTCTGATGAGCCTTATCTGCAAGGCCATGGAATATATTATCATAGAGCTTATAAATAAAGACACTGGCAAACTTCAAAAACTGGACCCTACCCAGGTTGGGTTTATGAAGGGCTGATCCTGTCTCCTGAACCTGATTGACATATTTGAATCAGTCTCCAGAGCTGTGGATAAGGTGGTCCACACAGCCTATCTGGACCTCGCCAAGGCCTTCAACACCATCCCATAGTCTGGAATCATAGATAAACGTACTCAGCTGTGCATTAATCCCTATGTCACTCTATGAGTTGCCAACTGGCTTACTGACAGAACCCACACTGTAAAAGTAGCCGACTCCAAATCCAGCTCCAGACAAGTGACAATTGGAGTAACTTTGCGTTCAGTCCTGGGACTGCTCTCATTTGACATCTACTGTTCTGAAGTACAGGCCAACACTAAGGGACTCTGACTAACAAAGGTCGCAGATGACTGCAAACTGGGAGCCATTATTGAATCCCCAAATTATGTGGATATTCTACAAAAGGGCCTTACAAAAACAGATGATTGGTGCCAGAGCCATGGGATCAAGTTCAGTGCCAAGAAATGTATAGTTATCCCCTTTGGAAAGAAACATGTAACCATGAATTACCACATAGGTGGCAGTACACTAAATACCCAAAGTGTGATAAGACACATAGGGACACAGGTGGACGTGGTCTTACCTTCAAAGACCACATCGCCACAACAGTCTGGAAATCCACCTATGTGACACACCTCATCACTAAGGGCTTTGAATCCAGGAAAAAGGAGGTAATTATCCCACAGTAGTCATCTCTCAGTAGACCCAGTATAGAATATAATGCCCTGTTTGGTATGTATCTCTCAAGACATCTGCAACAATGAGAAAGGCTGCAGAAATACCTCACTAAAAGAATCACAGGCCTAAAGCAGATGCCCTATGCTGACCATCTAAAAATCATCCAGCAATACTCTGTTGCATATCATCTACTCAGAGGTGATCTCTGCTTAACATATAAGGCCATGTCAAATCCAGAGCTGTTGGACATGCTACACTTAAGGAAATCCCAATCCCTTAGATCCACACACTCCAGGGATCCAAACCTTGTCATCACAATGAAAAAAACATGCTGGAGTGATGGGTTCCTGATCCAGTAACTCCCCAAGACTCTGGAATAGACTGCCCATACATGTCAAGCAGAGTGCCTCTTTGGCCCTCTTCAAGTGGAACCTTGATGATTGGATGGGAGATAGGAAATTCACCCCAGGGATCATGTCAGTCACCCTGATAGACAGGGGTCCAGGAAAATAAATATTGTGGGAAGAAATAGCCAGGGAATTGTTATGGCTAGGCTTGTAAAGGCCATAGGGCAGATAGCGTAGTACCAAACTATGAACCTATGAACTACACTTTCCATTGCCCTACTTTGGCAGGCCTGCTGATGTCTTTCACTTTGAAATGCACCTTTGGGTAAAGAGTAACCCAGTAAGCTCCATGGTGCATGCTATAACTGTGAAATACTGTAATGTGATGTTCTAATTAGTTAGTAGTTCTAATCCCAGACATGGCAACTGTGAAACTCTGTATGTGTGAGTATGTTTGTTTGTCAGTGTAGGGATCAATGCTTTTGAGGCCATTCACAGTCACTACACTTTCTATTGCTCTGATTTGGCAAGCCTGCTGATGTCATTTACTTTGAAATACAACTTTGGGGAAAGAGTGGCCCAGTAAGCTCCATGGCATGTGCTATAACTGCATAATGCTGTAGTGTGATGTACTAGTCAGGTAGGAGGTCTATTCCCAGACATGGCAACTATGAAACTCTGTGTGTTTGTTTGCTCTGTAGGGATCAATGCTTTTGAGGTCATTCACACTCATTGCACTTTCCATTGTCCTACTTTGGCAAGCCAGTTGATGTCATTCACTTTGAAATACACCTTTGGGGAAAGAGTAGCCCAGTAAGCTCCGTGGCATGTGCTATAGCTGCGTAATGCTGTAGTGTGATGTACTAGTTAGGTAGGCATTCTAATCCCAGACATGGCAACTGTGAAACTCTGTGTGTGTGTGTGTGTGTGTGTGTGTGTGTGTGCGTGCGTGGGTGCGTGCGTATGTGTGTGTGTGTGTGTGTGTGTGTGTGTGTGTGTGTCTGTGTAAGGATCAATGCTTTTGAAGCCATTCACAGTCACTACACTTTCCATTGCCTTACTTTGGCAAGCCTGCTGATATCATTCACTTTGAAATACACCTTTAGGGAAAGAGTAGCCCAGTAAGCTTCATGGCACTTGCTATAACTGTGTAATGCTGTAGTGTGATGTACTAATTAGGTAGGAGGTCTAATCCCAGACATGGCAACTTTGAAACTCTGTATGTGTGTGTGTGTGTGTGTGTGTGTGTGTGTGTGTGTGTGTGTGTGTGTGTGTGTGTGTGTGTGTTTGTCATCACTATCCCCTGGGGAGGTAGCTGTGAGTGTGTAATAACAGGACTCATTGTGGAGCGGGTTTTGTTAATTTCTTATATGGTGGGCCTATTATATGTCACAATGTCCACCTTACAAAGACAACAGATGTCAAACAGCAGACAGGCTGGTGTAGACAATCTATACCCCTACATGTGACATTATGGACTAGGGAACAATATAGGCAACCCTTATATTACCCAGAGGACACTCTCCACCCATGTCTCATACACAAGCACACTTGGCTAGGCAACAACCACTTTGTTGGTAGTTCCCTGCATATTGCCCACAGATAGTATCCATGGTGTGATTACAGTGGACTACAGAGGACATGGCACCCTGTCCCATCCCTACAATAGGCAAATCATTGCATATAGTGGTCCTTTGCTATGTTCCCCACTGGGTGCCTGCAACAACTGTAGAGTCAGCAAATGTAGCCCACAAAGGAAATACCATGCATTATACACATGCCCTGTATGGACAGATGCCACTAACACTAGTGAATATCTGTATCATGCTGTCAATGTAGGTGCAGGGTCAACCTGGTTTCCATTGCCAGTTCTCACCACATGAGGTCAGGAATGCCACATCAGATGATAACAATCTGTCCACACGACATGCCCCAGACACCCAAGTATACTTCCACATGTCACAGAACAAGCATGTGGGATATGTGCATATCCCAGACATCATCCATGTTATGAAATATAGAACACATACATGGCAAGCACTGCACAGCACTGGCCACCCACAATAGTAACCCAGATGAGTTGGTGGTGAATACAATACCCACCTGTGTGGGCCAATCCAGAGACTACACCCCTGAGCCACACTGTAGTCCATTGTCATGTGGCCTGATGCCAAGATGTATCCTTTTCCTAGCCTTGTACAGCCTTCTGGCGCAGTCAACCACTACGCACCAGTAAAGCAATGAACCCATGCATGTCAGTAATGGCAAACCTGTGTCTGTGTGTGTGGAGATGAATGATTTGGATGCCATTCACACTAATTACACCTCCCATTGCCCTACTGAAGCATGCCTTCTGATGTCAGTCAACTTGACATACCCTTTGCCAATATATCAGCCTGATAACCTCTGTGGTGCATGTGATACCACCGTAATACTGTAGTGTAGCAAACTAGTTAGTTAGGAATTCTAATCCTAACTCTGCCAGCTGTGATAATGTGTGTGAGTCCCTGAGAGAGTGTGGCTGTGTCATCCTTGACACCTGTTCTTGTGGACAGGCACATGTACTACACATGCCTAAACCTCCTTTATCACTGTTGCTGATGTCACTCATCGTCAAATCTACCTTTGGACAGCTCTCCAACAGGTAAGCTCTGTGGTTCATGCAATAACTGCATAGAAATGTAATAGCAATATATAGTCAGGCAGGGGTTTGAAACCCCGTACTGGTAAGCGTGTGACACAAACATGCTTAGCGTTTACTCTCCTACCCCCTCCCTGTCTTACTTTGTCTCTGTCTGTCTCTCTCACTCCCTCTCTGGTGGATGTGTAGAAGTACACCTGCTTTGCTTAGGCAGCAGCTTGTGTTTTGTAAATGATGCTCATGATCAGCTGATGGCTTGTGCATGAATTGCAGTCCCCCACTAGCTGATTGCCTGTGGAACAGCTGTGGTAACATTCCCATAGCCAGTTGCATTGAAACACACTCCTATAACTAGGTACATCATGTGGGTGTTGGTCCTTTTCATTCACTGTGAGCAGGACTTCATGTCGGTGTTTGGCAAACAGCATCACAGAAGGTAGTGAGATATACCTCTAACAGCATACACTGTGGAGACATACCAGCAAACAGGAGGGAGGTGTTCCAGACATGACTACAGAATGTAAGTCTTGCTCTTCTGCATTTGAAGTAATGTTGGTTTAACAGGGTTTGTGTGGATATGGCTGGTCTACATGATTTAATACCTGTCATTTCAGTGTTATGTGGTTGAGGAAACTCCCACCTGTAGGGTTATCTGCAGACTGGCTAGTGTTTGGAGTCTTACATGTGTTGTGTTACTCACAGATTACCTATCTTTAGAACTGCAGTAGCATAGTCTAATGATTGCAGTCAGTACATGGTGACAGCCATGAGAGTTACTGACTTCATATCCCTCATAGGACATATGCCACAACAAACCCTGTTACACCAGTAAATGTATGAAGTTATCACAGCAACATGTCAATACTGGTCCTATGTTTGTGTCTCCAGCCACAACTCAATCAACTTTTGTACATATGTCATGCAGTAAGAGGTGCATATGTTCAGTACACCATTATTTATTGACATCATACCTGATAACAAGCCAGTGAGATATCAGACTGCTAGACATGTTATGTATAGTAGGAGTTATATTTGAGGACAAGACATGGATATTCTGCCGTAGTGTGTACAGTAGTGAGGTCTGTGTACTTAAGGTGATTGTCGACAGTGTGTGTATTGCAAATATGTACCTTGGCCTGTGTACAGACTTTGGTAAATGTCATTGTTCTTGGTCCTGTTCTATCTGATGTTGCATGCTGCTCCAGTGTATGGTATCCTATCGGCTTACATGTTTGTAGGGCCAAACACACACATGTCCCATACCACAGTCAGGCATGGGAATACACTGTGTATATATGTAGGGTTAGTGTGTGATGGTGTTGATTAGACATTCCATATACTGTAATATTACACATGCTTACCACATGTGACTGTGGCTGTGTTAACATTGGTTGTGGGAATGCGCTTTCATACAGGTGTCTGTTACTCCATGCTGTTACATGCCTAACGAGCCTGCCATATTTGCAGGTACATGTGTATTCCCCCATAAGAAATATAGGCCATGCTGTGGCAGTCTGCCTGTAGTTAGCACAGTGCTTTGTGACATGCCTAGCAGCTCAGTGTACTGACCCAGTGTGATGTTATATCTAGATATTTCTGAGATGCACTGCTGCCGTGCCACCATAACTGTTGTGTATTTCTGAAAAAAGCAATGGGATGCTGTACAGATGTATGTCACTAACTAGTGGGTAGTATATGGGCTTGTGACCTCTGCTCCACCATTTATTATGTGTCAGGACAGACAAGAATGTGTGAATGCATAAACTGTGTGAGCATATGTATTCCACTATTTATGTGATATACCCATTTACATGGCTGTTAACATCCACATTGTCAGGCTTGGTCCACACGGCTTGCACTAAGAAGTTCTGTGTATACCTCTGGATTGACCAGAGTGTGTCAAACTGTCCACATTT
>NC_056737.1:442739712-442747212 GCF_019279795.1 Protopterus annectens | reverse complement strand
CATGCAGACTCCACACAGAAGGCACCCCAGCCGAGGATTGAACTGGAGAACTTCTTGCTGTGAGGCGACAACACTAACTGCTGCACCACCATGGCTGCCCTATAAATAAATATATATATATATATATATATATATATATATATATATATATATATATATATATATATATATATATATATCCATATCCTTGTTATGTGTAAAAATTACTTTTATGTATACATTCCCAAATGTATCACACCATATCTGATATGCGTATATTTAGTTATAACAGCATACGTGATTCAACAGTATTAACACTAGCAAGTACTACGCCATTGTAGAAGTCATAGCAGCTGTTCAATACTATCCAGTATGTGTACTGACAGATATATTAGAAAAACAACAACTGTCTTCTTACATGTGTTTTCTTAGTGGTTAAGTGATGTGACTATAATGTATAGGGTCCTGGGTTCAAGACCTGCAAGGGCTGGTTATTTTGCTGCTGGGCAGAACAAGGGCTGTTGGATACAAAGTGGTTACGGCAGTTTTGAGCAGCTTTAAGCGGGTTTGTGTGGGTTTGCAGGGCAGTAAGGACTGCTAACATACGATTAAACATACAGGCACTTACACCATGTTGGCGTAACTTACCAGTGTGTAAATGTGCTTAGCATTTATATTACAGTAATGCTGACACCTGCTAAGCATGGCTCAGCCCTTGCAACCAGTGCTTACATTCCGGTCTGATAAAATAGCAGGGTAATGACATCTTTAATAAGTGTATTTAATGCCATGTACATAACATGTGTCTATGTGCTGTCAATACAGCAGCAAGGAGTGTGAGTCTACTGTCTGGGATACCTGAGTATATATGCCTTGTACAACACTCTTTTCCATTTGAATGTGTTACATACATGAGTAGTATCCCAGGTTATATGCAGTCACACTGGCATGTAGTGTATCATTACGTTACTACTGTTGACAGTACTTTCCCAAGTAAGAGTAGATTACAGATTGTAGTACTGGAACCAAACACCCCTGCAAGAAAAGATGGACTCTGAGTCCTCACTGTCATGTTCCTGGTGTGTGAGCTTTGTCTCATTAAATAATCTTAGTAAAAACTGCAACAAGTAAATACATGCAAATCTCCAAAACGGACAGACCCCTTCACAAACCAGGCACAGTCCAGAAGTAATCCAAAGGAAAATCAAGTATTCCTTTCACAAACCAGGCACAGTCCAGAAGTAATCCAAAGGAAAACCAAGTATTCCAGCTATACAATGTTCCACTGTTGTAAAATAAAAAGCACAATCCAGTTGTAAAAACCTACTACACTTTATTTCTATTTAGCAATTTTCATCTCGCTTATAGCAAGACTTCTTCAGACCACATATTTTACAACAGTGGAACATTTTATAGCTGGAATACTTGGTTTTCCTTTGGATTACTTCTGGATTGTGTCTGGTTTGTGAAAGGAATGCTAGATTTTCCTTTGGATTACTTCTGGACTGTGCCTGGTTTGTGAAGGGGTATGTCTGTTTTGGAGATTCTCATTAAATATTTCCTACTGGATAATGATCTGAGATGTAGAAAATAACTGTAGACTACTGTGTGTATAGTACATGTCAGTGAGGGCTGTCATCATGTAATACTGGCATACCTATTGGTGTCATACATCTGTCTGTCAACACATTCATCCTAATGCATAGCTAGCTGGCTAGCTGATGTCTGTCTGTCCTCTGTACAGATATGCAGATGTCAGGTATCCATCTTGGCTACTTACATGCATTCCATGCTTGACTGACACTGATATGTCTGCCCAGGTGTGTTATGAATACAACAGCTAGGAATCCCCACACTGTATGCACCACATGCCATGGATACTTCAACTACATTATGACAGTTAACAGAACATGCTTGAGTACAGGTCTCCAAGACAGACACTGACCATGTTATGTAATAGATGTTGCATACATGTCAATTGGAGCACCTCACTGGCCCTCTGTAAGAGGCACCCATTTGAATGGCTGATGCATGTAACTCTCACCCTGAGGATCGGTCCTGTGGCATCTGTTGATAGATGGCTGGCTGGCACATGGCAAGTGGCATGATACCACTGCACACACATCCCCTACACTTCCCATCTCTCCATGGACAATAGCCTGTTACACACCTATGAACACCTGCACCAATGGACCCCAGTAATGACAAATGTGTATGTATGCATTACTGAGAATATCACTGTTTGTGTGATTGCAGACCTGTAGTTGAGAATACCCTGAGACCCTTCACACCCACCACACCCCTATTGTCATAGTTAGATGTGGCTGCTGCTGTACCGGACATTACATGTACCTTGTTACATTCTTCTCTCTAAGGGCTACCTGGGCCTTGTAGTACCAGCACAACACTGTTGTACAAATGGGTTGATAGCCATGGGATACCCACTGAGTTCTGGCACATGTGTGTATGTGTGCATGTGTGTATATATATGTAGGGTACAGCATTCTGAGGCCACATTCCCCTAATACAATACACCTTGCCACACAGTATTAGGGATAGTGATGTTTATGACCATAGGAGAGGCATGGTAATTCATCACATTACTATGCCTGTGGCATGTGCATTAGATGCATATCCCTGTAGTAGCACTCTTGGGATAGACAAGGGGTTGTCTTGCTGTCCTGGTCAATGTGTGATGGTGGGTATGTCAGAGTGTTATAATGGGTTTCAGTGCATACAATATCCACTGTGGGGTGTGGATGCTGGGTATACTGTCTTTACACCATGGTACCCCCGGTACATGTCCCATGTTCCACAGTATGGGGACCACTGTCACCATCACCCATACAGGTAACTGATAACACTATCCAGCCCAGTTATGCATGAGCTGTGTGCAACTTATCTGTAACACAATGGACACACTGACAAGGTAGTTAGCATTGATAAGCCCAGGTCTCTCAGATGTGTGTCTGACTGTTATGTGTTTGTCAATGTGTATATGACAGTATGTCACACTATTTATTGTCCATAAACAACCAGTACATCCCCCATTATTATACTGTACATGCCTGGGGATGTTCTTCATGTAACATGTAACCTGGAGCACACCTCATCCTAAAAGCTGTGTGGTGTGTGAAATTAAGGCCACACACATCAGTAGCACTACATACCTAGGTAGGGGTCTAGCCTCAGTGTTGCCAAGTAAGAGTGTGTGTGTATATGTGAAGGAGTCAACTTCCGTTTGCAGAACATACATGTCCCAGTAGGTCATCTGCCCGAGAACTGCCTGGCATATGCTAACAATTCACAGGTATCATCCTGTGGACATACATTCCAACACAACTAGTGGTAGATGTGTAAATGCCCTCTTCCCCTCTTATAGGTGTGCAGCGATAGTGGGGTTGGTATATATAGCTGGTTGTAGCTGTTGTGGACATAGCCACCATCATTGCAGTTACTGTTGAGTGTATCCCCCTGCTTAGCTGGCCACAATTCTGTACAGTTCATGTTAACAGGTTAGATAGTTGTCTGTCACACTGTCAGTGGTTCTACTCATCTCTCACCCTCCAAAGGGTAGGGCTGTGCCACCCACACCAGCACCCCTATGTTTACTGAGTTGAGGATTGCACTACATTGGAAAAGGGGACATATAACCTGCCAGTACCATTGTCAATGACATTAAATTAGCGGACTGCTTATTTCACAATGTCTTGTTGTTCCTATTCTGGCTTGGTGGAATTTCATAGGCTGCAATGTGTTCCTTGCACAGGTACATACACCCATGTGTACAGTATTATCTATGTAATGCATCAACACCAAAGCCTCTGTGTGGGTTATACACAAACATGTGGTGTGTACCACCCAGTACACCTACCATTGTCCACTGTAGAAGGGCTGCTGACAGCAGCCACCATGCACTCACCTGTATACACTACCCTCAGACCTATCAGCCATACCTGTGACGTGTTCACCTGTACCCAGGATATGGCACAGTCAAGTTGTCACCACAGTGCCATATCCCTTGTAGGATACAACAGCAGACCATCCTCCTGCTGACACATGGCAACTACAACACAAACAGAATACATTATGGAGACCACAATCACTCAGTGTTAATAACAGCTATAATGCATCATGGCTGGACAACTACACCTCCTGACATGTAAGCATTAAACTTTACTACTGACAACATGTTACACTGAATTACATTGGTGCACCATAGTACAGTCACCGTGTGCATCAAAACCATGTTAGTCTGTCCCTGCATTAATGTTATGGATGACAGGAATGTGGCACAGGTATCATCATATGCACAGGGTGTGTTGTTGGTTTGCCAGAGACCTAGGCTGAGCCATATATTTGACACCATGTGTGTGAGTGAGGGGGTTTAATTATTGATATGGCCGTGGTGATGTGGTGTGTGTAGGTATGGGGTTGCCCTAGCTGTGTTTGTATTGTGTGTGAGTATGCATGCACACAGTTCTGCCATATGACTGCCCTATACAGGTGTTTGTTGGACAACTGCAGACCATACCTGGCAGGGTGTGCAGTTCACCGCCTCCAGCCACTGGCATGAGAACTGTGCCTGCCAAGGGGTTCCATGGGCATGTCCAGGTACAAGCCATAATATAGTACTCTCCCCTGATGATGACATATGTCTGCTGGAAGCAGGTCCCTCCTGGGACAGGCCAGGGCCATGTGCACATGGCCTGTTGTGGTGTGTCCCTGAGTTTACAGACTGTCCCTAGTTTATTCTCTTAAGTTCCCCATCCTGCAACAGTCTTGAAGAAGTACAGTCAATAATACCAATCATTAACATATTGTTCTTCTAATTGCCTAGAAAAGTGATCACAAAACAAGACCTGTTACTCCATTTCCTCTTTGCCTTGACTGGAGTCATTTTTTCAAAGACTCCCTGATGTCATCCAGTGTTCACCTTGGGTTTGTCCAGACATCTTGAGCATGGCCCCCATATATTATGGGCTACATCAGTCACTCAATATTGTCATGCACTGGAGTGCCATATGTAACTATTGTTCAGTAGATGCAAAATATTTTGCTCTATTAACTTTTTATGTGGACAACAGTAATATCTGGAAATACTTTCTGGTATTGTCTAGTATTTCCCCAATGCATCTGTAGTGCTGCATACGTGGGTATTATTTCACCTTTCTGCTGATTGCAATTAAAACAGTATCCCTGGTGTCTAGTTTCTTTCCAATGCATGTTTCATGCTACAGACGTTATTATACTATCAGCTGTCCTGAGATTACATGTCAGAAAAGTATTCCTGGTGTCTCATGTGCCTGTCCATGTCCATGTGCTACACAATTTCAAAGGGAAGTTGAGAGGTATGCACAACCCCACACTCACACATGTGCATACATGGACAAACACACACACACACACACACACACACACACATATACTCAAATATCCTACATACATCAACCCCCCCACTCCACCAGATTGCATTTACAGACACATTAACCCCCCCCCCACACACACACACACACAGACAGACACACTTACACGTGAGGTTGCACAAAGATATTACACACAAACCTCCCATTACCCATCTGTCAATATGCATGATAAATGGCACTCAACAGCATGCAGTCCAGCGATAATCAATCTCTGCTAGCAACATTATACATCTCTGTGATGCATGTGTTATGTTAGTAGGTGATGCCCCTTCCCCTGTAACACACTGCACCCATGTACACAGTATTGCTGTGCACCTGTTTGGCACCCTGGCATGTACTGTGCACCATACCTCATAAGTGTACACACCATTGCTGAATGTGTATATATGTGTCAGTTATGTTTGCTCTGCTGCTCACAGCCCCTATGTGTTTGTCCGACACATACCCGGGATGATATGTGGGCGGATGTCATTTGTGAATGCCTGATTTCTGATTTACAGATCTCATCATCAGCAGTGCATGTATGGCCAAAAATACAATTACACTGACAACCTTCAAACCTTACCATGGATATGGGAAGTGTACACACTCTTATTGATATGATGCCCTCTTCCTTGATATGCCATGGGACCACATTACTGCATATGTTAACATTACACAGACCTATGTGACATATAACCTGTGCAATCAAATGCAGTATCAAACAAATGTGTTAGTTGTGCAAATGCTGATTGAGATGCATATAATTTGTGGGTGCATATGTATGCACGCCCTTATCATGATGGTTTGTTGCACCTACTGTTATGTGTACTACAGCAGTGACTATTCTTGGCAGGGGTATACTAGCATGGGCCATCTGCATTTGCCAGTATTTGGTCAGTCTGCCCTACAAATGTACTCCAACTCTGCATGATTGCAAGGTCAACTCAAGTGCACATCCCTTGGAAGTCACACAGTGCCGTCACTATTGCTGTGGAGTCAGGGTTATGTCTGCCACAGTTCCTGACCTTGACTGTGTGCAGATACAGCCATTTGTATCATCCTTTGGATCTCTGCTTCAGTGCTTTGTTGTGTCATGATGACACCCACTCCTGACCATCAGCCTTTTTGCAGATGCTTGACAACTATGGCCTACACATGTGTGTCATTTTGCAGTGTCCAAAACACTGAACACCATGCGTACCAGCCTAGTCCCTGCTAATGAATGGCAAACATACAGGTGTACACTGGCACTGGCAAGGTACAGATGGGGATGGTGGGCCTGAGGTGGGGTGAGGTGTTGTTTGTGCAGCACATGTATCTTAATTGATACTGTCTGTAGGTTTCCAATGTGGTCTTGTTACACCAGTACACATTGCAACACCTGCCTTTTGGGGACCTTTACTGTTATGCATATGCTACCTGTAGAGAGGCCTGTCTGATGTTTCCTGTGGTACAACTGCCCCATCTGATTACTCTAACCCACTGGCCACACTTATGCAGAGTCCAGGCAATTGCTGACATGGGTACTGCACAGCTAGTACTTGCTAGGCATTCCTGCAACTCCCTCAGTGTTGTGGCATGTTACTAGGCAGCCTACATGACCAGTTTGCAACATGTGACATCATCTGTCTTGGATGGCCATCTGTTTATTTTCTACATTAAGCCTGTTCCATACATCCTTGTCACAAACATGACTGTCTGCACTGTTTGCCATGGTATATGCAATGGAGAGGTATGGCTACATGTCCAACTCCTGGGTGCTACCTGCTGGGTATGGGATCCATGCCATGGCATGTAAGATGTGTGCAAGCCACGGCTGCCTCTGTTTCAGGTAAGTGGGCACATTTGATGGCTAAATGTCTTGGACAGCAGACCATTTATTGGTGCGACATTGGAGACCTGTACTTGCTGGAAGGTCCATACTCATGAAGAATGCAGGCTGCCAGTACCTCAAAAGCTGCTTCCACAATATGTTATCTGGAGTGTATGCACACATATGCTTCCAGTGTTTGTGAAGGTATATATTCCCCATATTTGCTGTCCTAACATAGGATTCCATATTACACATTCATTGCTCATGTTAGGATCACATTACAGGTTGTAAGCGTTGTGG
>NC_056737.1:442649712-442734712 GCF_019279795.1 Protopterus annectens | reverse complement strand
GAGGTATAGTTTGTTAACACTACCTGACTGTTTCTATGCATATTCTCAGATTCCAGGTTGATGTTATGCACATACCTCTCCATCTCTTATTGCACACACTTTGGGCAAATCTTGACAACATGCAGGTGAAACTGGGACATATTTTGACTATTGCCCTCATAAACATTTGGTGAGTTGCTACAATGACAGGCTTGTTTTCATATACATTTTCTGAATATTTATAGTTCTGATAGTCGGTTATATGTCATTAAATGCTGCTTAAATGTCAAAGATCATGACACTGATATGCCAGGGGAACATGGTAACAGGCAGCTGATATGGGCCAATTATCTGGACATTCTGGACAAATCTGTACAGTTGAGGGGTATGATTCTGCATACAGCTTACTATCACTCCCAGGATTCAAACCATGGCTGTGTCTGCTAAAAATAAAACAGTGTGCATCGCAGTTGAGTGTGCTATATAGATATTTCTGTGTATCTCTTCTCTGATTTCTGTTTATAAGTCTCCCATGGTTTTACAATCTGACCTTGTAATTACAGCACGCATACAGGGTTTCCTAGGCAGTTTTATTATGTAGCACTGTGTGGATGACAGTGATGAGTAATACCTTATTATTCAGAGAAACTGCAACACTAACAATGCCATACAATACCAGAATAAACATAACGAGTCCAGGATTTCAATATTTTATTTCTAGGTACAGTTTTCATATCTGACAGACCTGTGGGGGGAATATTTGTTATCACTACCTGAATGTTGCCACACATATTACCAGGTTCCACATTATTATTATTATGCACATACATCTCACTCTGTTACTGCACACACTCTGGTCATAGCTTCACAACATGGGGGTGGAGATGGGACATATTTTGTTTATTACTCTCTTAATTTGGTGAGTTGCTAGAGTGAAAGGTTTGTTCTTATAGATATATTTCTGACAGTTATGATGTCTGACAATTAGTTGTATGTCATTATTTGCTGCCTAAACTTATGGAATTATCCCACTGATTTGCCAGAGGACAGGGTGACAGGCAGGAGAATTACACCAATTATCTGGACTTTCTGACAATATCTGTAGAGTTGTGGGGCATGATTCTGCATACAGCTTACTACCACTCCCAGGATTTAAACCATGGCTGTGTGTGCTAAAAATGCAACACTTCATGTCTCAGTTGCATGTGTTATTTGGATTATGTTGGCTATCTTTTCATTGTTTTCTGTCTAAGTCTCTCTCAGTTGAACAAAATGCCTTGATGACTACAACAGTCATATATAGACATTCCTACACATTTTATTTATGTGCAAAAAAACAAGGAACGTTCCATCACAGTAAAATAAAATTGGAACTTTAATAGATAAAATCAACTTATGTCTTCAGAACCAGGACAAGCGCTTTCGGCAATATGCCTTCTTCAGATCCTAATTAATTGGTCCTGAACATCGTATTTTTAAAAAGGGGTTGGAAGAGTGGCCTAATGGTTAAGATATTTGCCTTACAAACTCAAAGTGCAGGGTTTGAGTCTCACAAGGAATAATTGGCTAGGCTTAAAATAGCTCGCAAGGGCAGTTAGTCTAGTACTAACCTATGAACAAACATCCAGTCAAATTCAGACTTTAAAGTCAGATGACATATTAGAAATCAAACATGCAAATAAGCATAACTCACCAGCTACTAGACTGTCCAATCAGTCTTAGAGGGCAAAGCTTGTCTTCAAAACAAATTAAACCATTTCTTTTAGTCTCTCCATCTTTCTCCACCAAGGAAGAATTAAACCAGAACGAGTCTTTCAACCAATATTAGGCAGGTATTGATAAGCCCCTTTCTTTCATCCAATAGAAAACAGTTACTGACTGAGGTAAGTCAACTAAATGGTGCTTTACTTACTCATCACTCTATCAGATGAGACAGATCTTTGTCCGAGCAGCAAGTTTCATAAAACCACCTCAAAGGTCACTTTTAATACAAATAGACTCATTCCAAACAAGTTAATCAATCAGTGAGGGGCATACAAATTTGGCAAAGCCCTAGACCACTACAACAAGCTGAGTCTCATTAAATCAAACCAATTGGGCTATGTTCTTCCCAAAACCAGTCTGCTGACAAATCACATCTTCCCAAAGGTGGAAACTATTCCCAAACCAGAAACAGCTTATTATTAAAACCAAGAAGTAACTTAAAACTCAAATTAGCCTTTTGAATACAGACATCAAAATGGATGTCTTAATGTAATGTATGCACAACTTTCAGAAGGCACCTCCCATAATCATATCTCTCTCATGAATTTTGCACTATTTAAGCTAGTTGAATTGGATTCACAACTGTGCTCTTGTAAAAGCTCTTATGTTTTGTAGATGACTAACACAGAGCACTATAACTAAATTTATGAAAATAGATGGTGTAGTTAATATTCTTCTTTTTCAAGCCAATCACCATGCCAGATTCTAACTGGCAGCCAGTAAGAATCTCCCCTTTTTCAGCATGCTCGCATAATCATCACTCTCTCATGAATTTCCACTAATAGCTGATTCAATCATATTTGCAGCTATACTCTTAAAAAACTCTTGCAATTTGTGATTAACTTTCATAAAGCACTTCAGCTTAAATTTATGAAAATAGATGGTGTAATTCATACTATTCTTCTTCTAGCCAATCCGCATGCCAGATTCTAGCTGGCAACAAATAGAAGTCTTCCCTTCATTGGGAAACATTGTGTATTACTTCACTTCTAGGCATATATTTCTTTACAAAAGCAGTATGTCACAAGACCTTTAATTCACATTCATTTCTAGTCGATGAGGACTCTTTGTATAAATTTATGATAGCAGATGATTCAGCTTTTACAAAGTGCCTTGTCTCGAGGCACAGTTGATGCTGAATATTCCCTTATCCAAGCGACATGTCAAAATCATAAAAACAACCCATAGAAAGCCTCCATAAACAAGGAAGGTTTATAGGTTAGTTCACTTTTATCCATAAGATATGTTGATGCTGAAGGTGAATAGCATCCTAAGGCCTGCTTTCTTTTTGTAAACCTTTGAAATCTGTACTTGTCATGCTTTTCAAATTGTAACATTGATGTACTTTAACCTATCAGTAGCTCATTCAATTTACTTAACAGGAACCTCTTACGTGGACTCTGATAATTACTGGTTCAACTGTCACAAGCACCTTATCTAAATGCACAGTTGATACTAAAAGTTCCCTTGTCCAATTGGCATGTCACATTCATGACAGCAACCAATAAAAAGCCTCCATGAACAAGGAAGCTTAACAAGTTAATTTGCTTTAAATATGCACATCTAAACAAATGCGGAAAGTAAAGATGCTATCACTTCTTAGCCAATCGGCATAATGATTTCATAAAGATAGCAAATGAAAGGCTTCTTTAGACAAATAAATTTACTTTTATCCATATAATTCTATGCGAATGTGAAAAGTAAATGGCTAATGGTTCAACTTTCACAGAGTGTCTTAACTCAAGGCACAGTTGATACTAAATGTTCATTTAGCCAATCGACATATCACATTCCCTTAGCCAATCGGCATGTCAAATTCGTGAAAGCAACCAATGAAAAGCCTCAATAAACAAGGAAGCTTTTTAGATGACTTTGCTTATATATATGCATTTCTAAGCAAATGCAGAAAGTGTAGATGCTACCACTTCTTATCCAGTCAACATAGCAATTTCTTAAAGATAGCCAATAAAAGGCTACCTTAGACAAAAAGCTTTAAGAATTAGTTTACCTTCATCCATACCATTCTATGTGAATGTGTAAGATAAATAGCATCTTAAACTGTTTTTCTTTCTATGCACCTTTGAAATCTATACTAATTGCACCTTATTATCCATCATTGTTATAATTACAAGGTCAATGCTTTGATCCTCTACCAATCAGCATGCCACTTTGGTATTCGTGACCAGTAGAAGCCTTATATACTAAACTTTTTAAATTCATACTTTCCTAGAGACAGCAAATATTTGTGAGAGCAACCAAAAAAGCCTCCATAAACAAGGAAGCTTTATAAATTAGTTCAATTTGCTCTTTGTATTTCTAAGCGAATGCAGAAAATGAAGGTGCTATTACTTCTTAGCCAATCAACATACCAGATTCATAAAAATAGCCAATATAAGGTATCCATAAGCAAAAAGCTTTGCAATTGGGTTCACTTTTGTCCATGTAATTCTGTAAATATGCGGATGATAAATAACATCCTAAGGCCTGATTCTCTTTCCATGTGCCTTTGAGATCTATATTAATAGCACCATATTCTTCATTATTGGTGTGATTACAAGTTTAATGCTTTGATCCTCTAGCCAATCGGCACAGCATTTTAACATTTGAGAACAATATATACCTTATGTGCTAAATCTTTTGAGTTCTTACTTTTCCAAGAGGACAGCAGATAAAGAATGTCATTATATTCCTTGTTAAACAGTATAGCAGATGCAGCTAGCTAGGACCTTTTGCTAGCACCATAATGTTTTGAATATAATGGTTAGTACTACTCATCTCTTAACAGATTGGCCGAACAATTTGCTTTCATAACTAATAGAATCTAACTATAAGAAAGTTCACTCAACACATTCTGCCCACTAAATAGAGATAGACCTATTTTTAACAGCTAATCTCCTTTCCTTCAGGAATGGTTTCAGTGGTACCTGTCCATTTAAGCCAGGTGGGTGATCTGCTCTCAAATTCATGATCCATCTGGCTTCTTCGATTTCAAATTTATTAACTAAATCTCCTTTCCTTGCAGTAGGTTTTGAAATAACCATGAATGTAAAGGAGAGTGTAATATTCACTCGAATATGATTGTATAGAACATTAGTCTCCGTATGGTTCCTAATATCCAATTGATGTATAAATATACTTTCCTTTAACTTTCTATTCATCTTTCCTACACAATAACTTGAACATTTGTCACATGTAGCTATATATATAGCATTCTTACTTTGACAATCGGCATAGCCATGGAACCAGTATCTTTTCTCAGCAATTAGATGGATAAAGTTATTATTCATATTAATTGCTGAGCAGGCCTTGCATGAACCACATTTGCAGGTCCCTATCTTTTGGGAAGACCTAACATTGGTCGACCTTGTTCCATTCTTGCTGCATAGCATCCATTTCAAATTCTTCCTATTTCTGAAAGTCGATCAAGGCGCCTCTCCTACTATTTCCTTTAATTTGCTATCCGAGGTTAGAATAGGCCAGTATTTCTTAATCACTGAACATACTGCAGCATTATCAGTGCTATAAGTAATATTCATCCTTAGCATTTGTTGTTTAATGTTCTTTCCTTCATGGACAGAAGTATCCAAATCCTCACTGATAGTACTTGGTTGATGTGATGCTGAGTAATAAAATTTCCCCTTTTTTGCCGGTAAGGTCATGGCTTGCTCATTGGTCATGTTAATTCTGTCCATTTTATAGCCACATTCAGCAAAGTCACTTAGTAATTTATTTTCTTCTCAGATGAAAATCTCTTCCTGTGTGCATAATCTACAGATCTGCATCACTTAATTATCTACTGTATTGCAGAAAATATGCCTAGGTTGCATACTGGAATGATGTAACATATGGTTTCTCCACATTGATTTCCTGAACAACATAGTATCAATCCACTTGCTTGGATCTAATTGCAATTTGACATCTAAGAAATCAACTTCTTCACTAGATGCATTAACTTCAAATTTAAGAAAGGTAGTGGTATTTGTTAGATATTCAACAAATCCTTTGATTCCTTCTTCATCCCCCTCCCATAGGACAAAGATATAATCCACAAATGTATTATACAATAACATTCTCAGTCCACAGGTTTCCTTTGTCTCTAGTCCATTTATTTTCCCATTGGGATAAAACTAAATCGGCATAGTTGTTAGCACAGGGGTGCCCATTTCCACCCCCCACTTTAACCATCAGTTAAATCGACATTTGATGAATTTGTAAATGACAAATGTTTCGGGAGAAATTTCACATTGAAATGTATTTTTAGGAACAGCAACAACCCAACAGGAGGTCGAGAATGACACAAATATAGAAAACCTAGTACATTTGTACCATGTAGCCATCCTAGTGTGGATACATTTGTGCATCTTTGTGAGGAAGAGATCTTTGAAATCAGAGAGAAAAAGAAAGATAGCCATTACTTCAATCTGACCCAAGGAGAATTTGAGGCTTTGAAAGTACTACAGAAGAGGGATGATATTATTATCATGCTCGCTGACAAAGGAGGTGTGGTGGTTGTAATGGATACAGCAGATTATGTTAGAAGTATTTACAACATGTTGAATGATCCAGATACATACAAAAAGATCAATAAGAAAGTCTTACATCAGATGAAACTGAGGATGAATGATACTCTCTATGAATTATTAATGGAAAGAAGTATCATCAAGGGTATGCATTTTTTTCTAGTTGAACATCCAGCGGTACCTACTATCAGTAGGTTACCAAAGATCCACAAAAACATCAGAAACCTACCATGCACCCAATAGTGGCAGGGCAAGGCTGGTCCATGGAACCTCTGTCTACCTATCTAGAAGATGAATTCAAGAAATATCTAGAGAAAGTATCTACAGTGATAAAAGATACCACGCAAATTTTACCTCAGCTGTATGAAATGGTGAAGGATAAAACTAACCTCTCTAATCTATTCTTGGTCACTATGGATGTTAACAGTTTATTCACATCTATACCTAATCTGTTTGGTGTAGAGGCTATACGAGACCTATTGAGAGAAGAAAAGAAGGATCCATATGTCATCTGTACACTTTTAGAGATGGTCCTAGAGAATAATGTTTTTGTCTATAATGACATCTATTATTGGCAAACGTCGGGGGGTGGCAATGGACACCCCCTGTGCTAACAACTATGCCAATTTAGTTTTAGCCCAATGGGAGAAAAAATGGGCTATAGACAAAGGAAACCTGTGGACTAAGAATGTTATATTGTATAATAGATTTGTGGATGATATTTTTGTCCTATGGGAGGGGGATGAGGAAGGAATCAAAGAATTTGTTGAATATCTGACAAATACCACTACCTTTCTTAAATTTGAAATTAATGCATCTAGAGAAGAAGTTGATTTCTTAGATGTCAAATTGCAATTAGATCCAAGCAAGGGGATTGATACTATGTTGTTCAAGAAATAAATGTAGAGAAACCACATGTTACATCATTCCCGTATGCATCCTAGGCATATTTCCTGCAATATAGTAGATAATCAAAAATAGTTACAAAGAGACGCAGACGGCTGTAAAATTCAAAATAAGGCCTTTACTAGGTGCAAAAAACACAAGCGCTTTCACATTTAAGCTTCATCAGGTATACTCAAGCACTATAAAAACACACCTTTATACACCCAAGAACATCACATGATACACAGTCACATGACTGTGAAGTACAAAAATATAAAAATACATATATAAAAACATTTATTAAAATTATAAATATATAAAAATCATCTACGTAAAGGTCTCATTTTAAGTCTAGGTCTCAAAGGGATACACTCATTCAACCCATGTCCCTCATTACTCCTCAGTCTAGTAATCCAAATTGCCTCCAAATTCTCTGTTTTATTACATATATCACCATACCTCAAACTCTCATAAATTAATCCAATCACCCTAAACCTAAAAACATGAGAAATTGTTAAGGACATGCTTAGCTAATGCATTAGTCTTATTTCCCTTTCTGATGTTATATGAATGTTCCCTGATGTGGTCCTTAAGGTACCTATCTGTCTTGCCAACGTAAAACTTTGCACAGATACAACAGCAAGCAAGATAGACCACATGTTGGCTTTCACAGGTAGCAGAAACCCTAAATAGATAGTCTCTGCCCTGATCAGGATGATGAAATACCTCATTGCTATCAATATACCCACACCAGTTACATCGCCCACAGGGTTTAGTACCATCATGACCAGTATCCATCCTATCCTCTTTAGGGTAACATAACCTCCTCTTGAGTGATTTGTCGTTTCTAAAACTATATCTAGGAACAGGATCGACAAATTTTGCAATGTCTCTAGAAGAGAAGAAGATTTTAATCTTGAATTGAATAGGGTCTTGATGTTTTTAAAGGACAGAGGATATAATGATAGATGTCTTACAGAGCATGTACCAAGTGTGATAGAGAAGAGAGGTAAGCAGGCTAAACCCTTCTTCTCTAAAAAGACAGATTCCTCTGGTGAAGCTATGATGAGATCCACTCATACTAACTTGAAAATTTCTTTGAAGTATACTACAGATGTAAGTAAGTATATTGATATTATTAAAAAACATTGGCAAGTCCTGATGACAGATCAAGACATCAAGTTGTGAAAGCCAACATGTGGTCTATCTTGCTTGCTGTTGTATCTGTGCGAAGTTTTACGTTGGCAAGACAGATAGGTACCTTAATGACCGCATCAGGGAACATTCATATAACATCAGAAAGGGCAATAAGACTAATAAATTAGCTAAGCATGTCCTTAACACAGACATTTCTCATGTTTTTAGGTTTAGGGTGATTGGATTAATTTATGAGAGTTTGAGGTATGGTGATATATGTAATAAAACAGAGAATTTGGAGGCAATTTGGATTACTAGACTGAGGAGTAATGAGGGACATGGGTTGAATGAGTGTATCCCTTTGAGACCTAGACTTAAAATGAGACCTTTACGTAGATGATTTTTTATATATGTATAATTTGAATAAATGTTTTTATATATGTATTTTTATGTTTTTGTACTTCACAGTCATGTGACTGTGTATCATGTGATGTTTTTGGGTGTATAAAGGTGTGTTTTTATAGTGCTTGAGTACGCCTGATGAAGCTTAAATGTGAAAGCGCTTGTGTTTTTTGCACCTAGTAAAGGCCTTATTTTGGATTTTACAGCCATCTGCGTCTCTTTGTAACTATTTTTCATTATTCATTTCTTTGGAGACATTTTGTGGGGACTACTCCTTTTGGCAGCTTGTCTTTGGATTGTTGATAGTAGATAATCAAGTGATACAGATCTCTTGATTATGCACACAGGAAGAGAATTTCATCCGAGAAGAAAATAAATTACTAAGAGACTTTGCTAAATAAGGCTATAAGATGGACAGAATTAAGATGACCAATGAGCAAGCCATGACCTTAAGGGGAAAAAAGGCCAAACCTTATTACTCAGTATCACATCAACCAAGTACTATTAGTGAGGATTTGGATACTTCTGTCCATGAAGGAAAGAATATTAGACATCAAACGCTAAGGATGAATATTACTTATAGCACCGATAATGCTGCAGTATGTTCAGTGATTAGGAAATACTGGCCTGTCCTAACTTGGATAGCAAATTAAAGGAAATAGTAGGAGAGGCTCCTTTCTTTACTTTCAAAAATAGGAAGAATTTGAAAAGGATGCTATGCAGCAAGAATGGAACACGGCTGACCTATGTTAGGTCTTCCCAAAAGATAGGGACCTACAAATGTGGTTCATGCAAGCTCTGTTCAGCAATTAATGCCAATAATAACTTTATCCATCCAATTACTTAAAAAAGATACTGGTTCCATGGCTATGCCAATTGTCAAAGTAAGAATGTTATATGTGTAGCTACATGTGACAAATGTTCAAGTTATTATGCAGGAAAGATGAACAGAATATTAAAGGAATGTATATTTAAAGATCAATCGGATATTAGGAACCATATGGAGACTAATGCTCTATACACTCATATTCAAGTGAATATTACACACTCCTTTACATTCATGGTTATTTTAAAAATTGAACCTACTGCAAGGGAAGGAGATGCAGTTAATAAAACTGAAATTGAAGTAGCCGGATGGATCATGAATTTGAGAGCAGATCACCCACCTGGCTTAAATGGACAGGTACCACTGAAACCTTTCCTGAATGAAAGGAGATTAGCTGTTAAAAAACAGGTCTATATTTAGTGGCCAGACCCTGTTGAGCAAACTTTCTTATAGTTAGATTCTATTAATTATTAAAGCAATTTGGGCTGCTGATCGTTTAAGAGATGAGTAGTACTAACCATTATATTCATAACTTTATGGTGCTAGTAAAAGGTCCTAGCTAGCTGCATCTGCTATACTGTTTAACATGGAATATAGTGACATTATTTATCTGCTGTCCCCTTGGAAAAGTAAGTATTCAAAAGATTTAACAAATAAGGTATATATTGGTCTCAAATGTTAAAACGCTGTGCCGAATGGCTAGAGGATCAAAGCATTGAACTTGTAATCACACCAGTGATGAAGAATATGGTACTATTAATATAGATCTCAAAGGCACATGGAAAGAGAATCAGGCCTTAGGATGTTATTCATCCTCCGCATATGTATAGAATTACATGGACAAAAGTGAACCCAATTGCAAAGCTTTTTGCTTATGGAGACCTTATATTGGCTATTTGTATGAATCTGATATGCTGATTGGCTAATAAGTGATAGCACCTTCATTTTCTACATTCGTTTAGGCATACAAAGAGCAAAGTGAACCAATTTGTAAAGTTTCCTTGTTTATGGAGGCTTTTTTGGTTGCTCTCACAAACATTTGCTGTCTCTAGAAAAGTATGAACTTAAAAGATTTAGTATATAAGGCTTCTACTGGTCACAAATGCCAAAGTGGCATGCCGATTGGCTAGAAGATCAAAGCATTGACCTTGTAATTATAACAATGATGGATAATAAGGTGCAATTAGTATAAATTTCAAAAGTGCATAGAAAGAAAACAGTTTAAGATTTTATTTATCTTCCGCATTCACATAGAATTGTATGGATGAAAGTAAACTTATTTGTAAAGCTTTTTGTCTAAGGAAGCCTTTTATTGGCTATCTTTATGAAATCTCTATGGTGATTGGCTATCTTTATGAAATCTCTATGGTGATTGGATAAGAAGTGATAGCATCTCTACTTTCTGCATTTGCTTAGAAATGCATATATAAAAGAAAACTAACTTGTAAAGCTTCCTTGTTTATTGAGGGTCTTTATTGGCTGCTTTCATGAATGTGACATGCCTATAGGCTAAGGGAATGTGATATGTCGATTGGCTAAAGGAACATTTAGTATCAACTGTGCCTTGCATTAAGGTGCTCCTTGAAAGTTGAACCATTAGCTGTTTACTTTTCACATTCGCATAGAATTATATGGATAAAAGTAAATTTATTTGTAAATTTTTTGTCTAAAGAAGCCTTTTATTTGCTATCTTTATGAAATCGTTATGCCAATTGGCTAAGAAGTGATAGCATTTTTACTTTCTGCATTTGTTTAGATATGCATATTTAAAGCAAATTAACTTGTAAAGCTTCCTTGTTTATCTAGGCTTTTATTGGTTGCTTTCACGAATGTGACATGCTGATTGGACAAGGGAACTTTTAGTATCAATTGTGCCTTTCATTAGCTATCTTTATGAAATCGTTATGCCGATTGGCTAAGAAGTGATAGCATCTTTACTTTCGGCATTTGTTTAGATATGCATATTTAAAGCAAACTAATTTGTTAAGCTTCGTTGTTCATGGAGGCTTTTTATTGGTTGCTGTCATGAATGTGACATGCCGATTGGACAAGGGAACTTTTAGTATTAACTGTGCCTTTAAATAAGGCGCTTTGTGACAGTTGAACCAGTAATTATCAGAGTCCTCATAAAGAGGTTCCTGTTAAGTAAATTGAATGAGCTACTAATAGGTTAAAGTGCATCAATGTTACAATTTGAAAAGCATGACTAGTACAGATTTCAAAGGTTCACGAAAAGAAAGCAGGCCTATTCACCTTCAGCATCTGTATAGTATTTTATGGATAAAAGCGAACTAACCTATAAAGCTTCCTTGTTTATGGAGGCTTTCTATTGGTTGTTTTTACGATTGTGACATGTCAGTTGGATAAGGGAATATTCAGCATCAACTGTACCTTGAGACAAGGTGCTTTGTAAAAGTTGAATCATCAACTATCATAAATTTATACAAAGAGTCCTGATTGACTAGAAATAAATGTGAATTAAAGCTCTTGTGACATACTGCTCTTGTAAAGAAATATATGCCTAGAAGTGAAGTAATATATAAAGTTTCCCGATAAAGGGAAGACTTCTATTGGTTGCCAGCTAGAATCTGGCATATGGATTGGCTAGAAGAAGAGTAGTAGGAATTATGCCATCTATTTTCATAAATTTGAGCTGAAGTGCTTTATGAAAGTTAATCACAAATCACAAGAGTTTTTTAAGAGTATAGCTGCAAATATGATTGAATCAACTATTAATAGTGTAAATTCATGAGAGAGTGATGATTATGTGAGCTTGTTGAAAAAGGGGAGATTCTTATTGGTTGCCAGTTAGAATCTGGCATGGTGATTGGCTTGAAAAAGGAGAATATTAACTACGCCATCTATTTTCATAAATTTGAGTTGTAGTGCTCTGTGTTAGTCATCTACAAAACATATAAACACTTCCTTGTCATCTACAAAACATGAGTTTTTACAAGAGCACAGTTGTGAATCCAATTCACCTAGCTTAAATAGTGCAAAATTCATGGGAGAGATATGACTATGGGAGATGCCTTTTGAAAGTTGTGCCTATATTACGTTAAGGCCTCCATTTTGATGTCTGTATTCAAAAGGCTAATTTGGGTTTTAAGTTACTTCTTGATTTTAATAATAAGTTGTCTCTGGTTTTGAATAGTTTCCACCTTTGGGAAGATGTGATTTGTCGGCAGACTGTTTTTGGGCAGAACATAGCCCAATTGGTTTGATTTAATGAGACTCTACTTTTTGTAGTGGTCTGGAGCTTTGCCAAATTTGTATGACCCACGTTGATTGATGAACTTGTTTGGAATGAGTCTATTCGTATTCAAAGTGACCTGTGAGGTGGTTTTATGAAACTTGCTGCTTGGACAAAGATCTGTCTCATCTGATAAACTGATTAGTAAGTAAAGCACCATTTCATTGACTTACCTCAGTCAGTGACTGTTTTCTATTGGATGGAAGAAAGGGGCTTGGTCAATACCTGCCTAATATTGGTTGAAAGACTCGTTCTGGTTTAATTCTTCCTTAGTGCAGAAAGATGGAGAGACTAAAAGAAATGGTTTAATTGGTTATGAAGACAAGCTTTCTCCTCTAAGACTGATTGGACAATCTAGTAGCTGGTGAGTTATGCTTATTTGCATGTTTGATTTCTAATATGTCATCTGATTTTAAAGTCTGAATTTGATTGGATGTTAGAATTTTTAAAAATAGGACGTTCAGGACCAAAATTATTAGGATCTGAAGAAGGCATATTGCCGAACGCGCTTATCCTGGTTCTGAAGATGTAAGTTGATTTTATCTATTAAAGTTCTAATTTTATTTTACTGTGGTGGAACGTTCCTTGTTTTTTTTGCATCTTTTTGTCTTTCCTGGAATGTACTTTGTAGTGTTTACCTGATTTCTTTGGACATTTTATGTATGTATCACAGTGTGGGTAACACTGCTTAATACAACAGTACTGTTAAGAGAATGCAATACTACATTACCATATGATACCAGAGTAAACACAAGCAGTCCAGGAGTTAGACCTTCTTTGCCAGGCTTTTACCCTTTTATTTACCTACAACCTATATGAGACTCTTCACGCCATATTGTTTGGTTTTATTCAGTACATGCCATACACAAAACAGATTTTATACTGGCAATTATCTTTCTACTACTTTTAGATGTATTTCTTATGACAGTACATGCAAGATTATTATTAACCTGCCTCACAACACAGCCTCTGCAGCCTACAGGCATGGGCTTCCTGATTCATAGCCTGCTGTGCTGCCACTGTCAAAGACATAAAAGGAATATTTAGCCATACCTATCCATAATATACATGAGCTGGCAATTATTAAACATGATGAGTACTTACACATGGCTGGGACATCTCCCAAGTGCCTATCTTCTTGGATCCACTGATCCAAGAGCTCCCTCTTCCTCCATTTCAGGTCGGCATAGTGATGCCTATCCTACTCACCAGTTTGAGGGATGCCAGTGGCACTGGTGAGGTCACGGCTGAGATGGTCCCAGGCTTCTGCTTTATATTGGGAACCCTGGTACTAGCCCTACAGCAGTCTCTGTTCATGGTCTTTAATGAGGAGTCCTGCCATGACTTTGGACTCCTGGATGTACCAGTGCTGCACTCGGAAGCAGGATCCTTCTCCAACACCAGCTATAATGCCTACAGGAGGAAGCTGCAACCAGTTCTGAGATGTATTCCCACCTGTGGGGTTTAAATAGGGCCGATTTCTTGGACTTTGCCATGATTGGACTGTTTTGAAAATGCTAAGCAATGGGCAAACCTGCTTACCTAAGGTTGGCATTGCTTAAAGGGGTATACCAATGTGCAAATTGATTTAGCTGGGCTATGCCTTGCTTACACCTAGTAAGCAGGGATGTGCAATGCTTGGCATTGCTTATTTTTAAATTTTCACACTATTTGCCTTTTGGCATTAATTTATCATTAATTACATGTTATATATATATTGTTTAGTATCCGTGATTCATGTGTACATACACTGTATGGGGTCCTTGTGTTTATTAAGGGATTTCACCACTTTATTACAATGACAACTCACATCTGGACTTAATGCAGTACTCCAGTTCACATATATATGTTATGTAGTAGGTTATAAACCATAAAACTATTTATAGATTCCTTTCACATGTAAATTGCGATTTTGCTATAGTGAGGATCTGTTTGGGTATGCCTCAGTTTTATGTACAGCTGTGATGGCTTACTGGTTAACTGCTGTGACTATAGTTTACAGGGTCCTGGGTGCAAGGCCTGTTTATTTTGTTGCTGGGCAGAACAGGGGCTGTTGGATACAGAGTGATTAAGGCACTTTTAAGCAGTTGTAAGTGGGTTTATGCTACGGTAAGCAATGCTAACTTCCAGTTAAATATGCTTACAGAGAGTTAGCTTCAACATTGCTTAACCTGTGTGTGCATTTCTTCCCCCCATGCAAACAGGCTTAAACCTGCTTACTACTGCTTAAAAGTGCTTACTCCCACTTACCCCTGCACTAATTTAGAAAGAAAGGAAACATGCATCTTGGGAAAGTAGTAGATTTGGACACTCTATGGATTTAACATTCATTACACATTATACCTTCATTTAGTTCCTTGATACATGTGTATGTCTACTGTATGGGGCACTTGTGTTTATCTGTGGAGTTTACCACATTATTACAATGACACCTCACATCTGCACTTAATGCAGTACTACAGTTCACAAATATATGTTATTTAGTAGGTTATACAGCAAAAAATGTTCATAAAGTGATTTCACATGAAAAATGGAATTTACTACAGTGAGAATTGAACCGGGAATGACTGCTCACAAAGCGAACACTCTGACCACTACACTATTGCAACTCTTTTTGAATGTAATGTATCTTGCTATTTGTCTTCTTGTGCTATTTAAGCTACAGTATGCGTATCTAAGCAATCGGCAACCCCCTGCACCTTTGGTTAAATTTAATCTGTTTGAAAATAAAATTCTATACTGTTATTTTCTGTAGGAAGGGACAGGTTTTACTTATTGATGTGGATTTCTGCATGCATCTGCACATTTGGCAGACATCCTAGCAACCCCCCATACCTCTCAACCTCCAGAAAAAGAAGTGAATTCCACTAAAGAATGCTCAGCAGAACAGAAAACAATGTAAATATTGGAAGAACGTTGCACCACAGGAATTAGTATTTCATCTGTGTATTCAAAACTTGCTAAACAACCAAAATGGCAGAAAGACAGCTTCAAAACAATAGCTTCAATAACAGGCTTTTACCATGTTGAGTCCACAATATGTGAAATATAGAGCTTTGCTGTTGTAAAAATCAAGTGGTGTTGTAATTCCACAGCTTTAAAACATGTGGATGTCATAAAAACAGAGAAAACGAACATAAAAGTGAAGAACCCTTCTGATGTAAACAATGGACAAGTGCTTTCAGCTTTTTCAAGCCTTCTTCAGATCCAAGTAGGTAAGCTGGGTTCAGTGTTTAAAAGTTGGTATCATACCTCTCAACCTCTTCAGGCAAACTATCTGGACAAAGCTTGACAAATTAGGTACAACTATGGACATATTTTAATTATTGCTCTTTTAAACTTGGGAAAGTTGCTAGCGTAACAGGATTTGTTTTAATATATGTTTTCTGATGGATTTTGGTGTCTGAGACTCAAATGTATGCCATTATTTAATGACTTCAATACTGACATCATCCCGTGATTTCCCAGTACAAATGAGGTATAGGCCAACTGTATGGGCAACAAATCTGGGCATTCTGTGATGATGTGTGCAGTTGGAAGGTATGCAACCTCCTATGAGTGCTCTTGCTCATTGTAATTGCTGAACGGCACTTCCTGAGTGCAGGGGCATGTGTATTGTGAGAGATCTGCTTGCAGACACACCCCCTGCACTCATCCATGCTTCATGTCCGTTTAGAAGCAGATGCAGCGCACTTTCATTACTATGCATGGTGCGCTGCCGTGCTGCCCTTAAACGGTCATTTCCATGCAGGAATAACTTATTCCTGCATTGGAGATTAGTGAATCCTGGGGCTTATCTTTGACAAAGTCTTCTACATTGTTTTACGTATTTTAAAAACGTTTTTATTGTCCAACACATATCTACCATATTGCCTACCTGATTATTTTTCTGACTTGAAGTATAGAGTTTTGATGCAATGTTTTAGTTCTCTCATTTTAACCCAATTTCTCTCTCTGTCTTTTTTTTTTTTTTTTTTTTTTTTATAAATACTAATTATAGTGTCTCAGTTTATTTATGATAAAATTCTTTAAGATTTTTTACTATCTACAACATGTATACATATGTTGCAAAATCTTGTAGCAATTCTCAATTATTATTTATTTATGGAACACTTGACAGCACCTGCTTAAATATTGTTTTCATCTTAGGAACATTGCCAAATTAAGCTTTTTGTTCCATCTGAGGACCAGGGAACCAATGTTACTGTTTGGTCACCTTACTTCTGGACTACTATCAAACACGTATCTCATAAACTGCAGTTATGGAAAATATGAACTAAGATTCTTGAAAATTACATACATTGAGAGAAAAATCTAGACAGCTGATTAGCATAGATTCTGCATGCCTGACAGTATATATCGTCCTACTTCAGGTAGGATTGTGAAATACCATCAGTCAAATGTTGTGTCTTTCGGCTTTTCCCAGTTAGGGGTCACCACAGCGGAACTCCGGTCCGCTAATGATTGATAGTTTATTTTTACGTGCAGAGTTATCAGCCTTGACACACAACCTTCAACGAAGGTACGCCCATTCACGCATGTCTCCACGCAGAAGACGCTCTAGCTGAGAATCGAACCAGACAGCATCTTATTGTGAGGCGATAATGCTACCGCAGCAGCACCACCGCGGCCTGAAATACCATCTAAAAAACTGAAAATGGCAACATAATGAACAATATAACCATATTTAGATGTAGGGTGCTCTGTAGTGAGGGTATTAATCAGTGTTTGTCACTTTTTTATGTATATGTGAAAATTTATATTCATTTCAAACCTGAGAATGCCGAATGTTATTGATGGACATGGAATGACATGCCATTGTGAGAGACAGAAAAGATATAGTGTCCCTACCATTTCAAATACCCTATACTAGAGATATTGCTAGTAATTATGAAGTCACTGAGTGAGTCAGTGAGTGAATGTATGCTAACCTAAGTAGTGTGCCACCTAGTGGCATATTGTCACAAGGAAATGTCCTGCTGAATGGCATTATCTCTAATTCTGCTGTAGTTTGGTATAATGGTTAGGGTGTTTACCTTACAAACACAAGATGCATGGTTTGATTCTCACATGGGGTGATTCGCTAGGTTTAAAATGACCCACAAGGGCAGTTAGCCTAGTACGAATCTATGACAGAACTTTCTATGACTAAGAAGATCAGTAGGCCTACTGCGCTTAAACTCATTCTTTCTCTCTCTGACAGGGTTTATTCTAGCTACCCACTTCTAATGTTGTTTGTTATACTGCTATTTAAAAAAATCACAAGTAATGCCTGATGTATGTACAGAAGTGGCACTCATACTGAAAAGCAAATCTCAAGTTTGTAAATACTCTTCTAATATTAATAGAAGTTCTCCCTACTTGAATGAAAATGCTACTTGAAAGAGTTTGCTTCCCTTCCATTTTGCAAAAATCTCATCTCTCCCAGGAAAATACTCGAGAGAGCTGCTAATAAATAAATCCAAATGGCTTGACTACATATATTCTATATTGTTAAAAGGTTAAGATGGTTGGTAGTGATGGACACGTTACTGCCTGTTGTTATACCTAGGAATTCAGATTTTGCTTTCTACAATTTCTCAGAGAGACAGTGCACTCACTGATAGAGACAGTGCTTTCAATGATTGCTTTTTCTGCAAAACACAGTAACCTCAGAGTGAGAAGAATAACATTTGTGGGGAGTGGGTGATTTTCCTACACATGATGAATGCAAAAAAGTTTATTTTATTTGTCTCACTTGCTCATAAGTTGAACAGGTTGAGCACATGCTTTCCAAGAATATGTGCACATGAGTTTAATGTATGAGCTCTTCTGACCAGGTAAATGTGATGTATCAAGAAAAGAGTGTGATGCATCATTTTATACACAAAAATCTATACTTCATCTGGTATCACAATCATACCTCTCAACTG
The DNA here is from genome assembly GCF_019279795.1 of Protopterus annectens. Lineage (NCBI taxonomy): Eukaryota > Metazoa > Chordata > Ceratodontiformes > Protopteridae > Protopterus > Protopterus annectens. Next base: position 442,716,034 of record NC_056737.1, on the reverse strand, counting down.
TACAGATTTTCACAGAATGTCCAGATTTTTGCCTCATATTTTTGGTCCATTTTTCATAAAATGCAGTTTTCTGGTAAATTAGTGTCAAAGCATTAAATATTGAAGTTAGAAAGTAATGACAGACAAACAGACTTCCTACCCTTCATAAACTTCATGCTAACGCAAACCATGTTATTCTATCAACTTTCTAAGTTTGTAAGAGCAATATTTAAAAATTGTCCTTATTTTTGGGCCTTTATCCCACTTTTATATATGCTTTGTCCAGATTTCTTGGTCTAAGAGGTTGAGAGGTATGATAAAAATGCCATTCTTACTCGTTACATATGCTGCCATCACTGATGTCACAGCACAGTAGTACGACTTTATACTGTGATAATTATCAGCGACTACCGTAATAATCAACCCCTGCAACTATCCAGTTACATTACACAGATTGTTTCTATGTATGCTTTTCCTGAAACGTCTCTATATAGAAAGGATCCTGGCATTTCATCCCCCAAACATTTCCTATCATATTGCTTACTATTTTCCGTAAAGAGAAAGCTATGCATACTTTCTTCATGTTTGATTTGCAGGAAAACAAAATCCAGTGAATGAGTTGCTTGCTCAAACTAACCTAAATGCTTTCATTCTGTACTAGCCTGTGATATTTACTTCAGTGTAAGAAACATTCTTCTCTCTATTCTGTAGAAACTGATAATGTCTAATCACTTTTGTTAAATATCTTGTGAAGTTCTTGTCTTCAACAAGGATATTATTTACTGTTTCAGTTTGCGCTTAACTGACAGAAAGATGCTTCCATAACTCTGTAATGTTCTAAAGAAACGAATGGCAGATTAGGAAATGCAAATAACAGCAATGCTTATTCACCATGTCTCCTCTCTCTCACCATATCACATCTCTCTCACCATGTTTTGTCTCTGATCAAGGTGTTTCCTCTCTCTCACTGTGTTTCTTCTCTTTCACCATGCCTCCTGTCTCTCACCATATCACCACTCTTTCACCATGTCTCCTCTCTGTCACTGTTTCTCCTCTCTCACACCATGTCTCCTCTTTTTCACTGTCTCTTCTCTCTTTCATGGTGTTTCCTCTCTCCCACCATGTTTCCTGATAAAACCTGCATGTGTCTAATCAGCACAGGTCACTCCCCCAATGGTTCATTACTATTTAGCTGCAGGGGCAGACCACCACAGTGGTTCTACCAACCAAAAAAATTGCTGTGATGGACTTTTTTTCTGAATTGGAAAGTGCTGCCACCAGTGGTTTTCTTTCCTGATAGGAATCACTGCTGTGGTATCCCTTTCTGAAGTTCAGCCATTGTGTCTGCTAGACTTTAAAAAATGTGCATTATTTCCATATTTTCTTTAACACTGCCAAATCTAATAAACTTATGAACTATTACATGGTGTCAGCTGAAATCTTCAGATGATGCTAAATTAAACTGTTATTGACATTTGGAGTATATGTTGCAGTTTGTTTACATTAATTATGCATAGAGAAATATTTTTATAATTTTTTGTAAATACCTCAGAAATCAAGCCTCGAGAAAATGATTTCTTGCCATAATATGAAAGTTTCCATCTGGGTAGGAGAAGTGCTGCTGTTACTATATGCCTGGGCTGTATGGTTTCCAAGATATGAAAAGTTGTTTGTGAAACTCTAAAGAAAAGTATACATTAGAATATTTTCTGCATTATATACCACTGGCCCAGTGTAAATACTTTGAATGTATTGACTGTTATTATTGTAAAGGATGTTTTTTACTGAGGAAACATTGACATTCCTAATTCTTGTGCTGCTCACAAGATATTTTATTTTATTTGTTTGTATGACTTTTATTTTGAATTTGCTTATCAAAAAGGATGTCTATAGGCTTTTACAGATTACAGATTCCACAGCTGACAGGTGTGAATCAATTAAAGCAGATGCTCAAGGAAATTGAAGAATTATACTTTGAATTATAAGCTCAGAAAGAAATAAAAATGGGAAATATCCTTAATTGTCAGGAGGCAAGGTTTTGTAATAGTTTTCAAATGTCCTTAATCTTGTTAGAACAAAAAAGCAGATATCCGTAAGCAAGTGTCACTATATCTATGTCTATAGCTATATATATTTATACACACACACACACACACACACACACACACACACACACACACACACACACACACACACACACACACATTCATATATGATCTGAAGTATGTGATTAGATGTGATTGCTCAACTGGTAGCAAACCAGCTTTTTTTACAGAAGGCTGTGGATTCTATTCCCAATTCCTGTTTCAGGATAAATTTTTCTAATACTGATACTGCAGTGCAGCATATGGGAGGGGTGCTGCACTCGTGAGTGTGCCATCCTTTAGTTGTAGCTCAGTGGGCTATAAAAGATCCCACAGTACATATCAAAAAGAGTTAATGTAACACATTACAACAAAAATCAGTAGAATAAATACACATAGCAAAGAAATGTCAAACCACAAGAAATATTTCACCCAATAAACAAAAAAGTGCAAAATGTGTACATATGATATGGATCTACTTTAACCAAAAAAATTAACATTTATGTTGGCATGCATAATGTTGAAACAAATTATTCAACACTGTTCACATTCACACTACTATGCATATGTTAAGAATTAATCTTAGTGCATGCAAAACGTTTACAAAAAATTTAAACACAAAGCATTGCTTTTTGAAGGGGGGCAAGCCCCCCCCATGTGAGAGGCTGTGCCCCCACACCTTCTGTTAAATATGTAGTCTCACTACAAGATTACACAATCCTCAGGTAAAAGAGTATGTTCCCCTACTCAAGGATTGTTGATCTTGCATGCCTGTTGACCATCTGTTTAGTCAACCAAATTGTGTTAATATATATGTGTGTGTGTGTGTGTATATATATATATATATATATATATATATATATATCATAAAATCACATTCCCCCTTCCCTTCTTACCAAAACCATCCTTTCAACTTCCCTAGTGTTAGAAAACAATCTCATAATTTATTTTACAGTTACAAATCACAACTCATTATCTAAAGCATCCAAGTTATACTGACTATAATTTTATGCATATTACTTGGCGCTATCTCACCACAAAAAGAAGAATAAAGATAATAATACCTTTAAAATAAGATAAATACAAGTTCCTAGCCTCCAACACTTTTGTTTTTTGCAAGAATTCATTTAGAATTGGAGCTGAAACAGATTGTTCAAAATTTATCTAAGTCAAATGATCAAAGTTTAACTGATTGTTTCTGTAGCTTACCTGACTGCTGGCTCTCTCCGCTTGGTTCACTCGCACTTCACTTGGGCTCTCTTCACTTCACTCCCCTATCCTACCCCCATTCCCACCCACCCTTATTTTCATTACCTTTATACTTTAACCTAATTAAACACCCCCATCTCAATCACAAACTCCACTCTCCAACTACTCCAAGTGATCTCTGTCTATTGTACATCTCCCCATATCTAGCTTATGTCTACACACAAAACCCTCATTTTATCTCTGCTCAACTCCAGACAGTTCCCCTCTTTCACCTTTATTCCTTTTTCCCATCTACATTCCTCACCTCCCAACATCTTTATTACTCTTTTACCACCTTTCTCTCAGCTGTTTACCAACCTCTTTGAAACATGCTCTTACTCTTCCTCTGCACCTCCTGCTTATTTATTCTAACACTTGCTACATCTTATTATAGCTCTTATCACCTACTCTCCCCTATCTCCACCCTGATGTACAAACCTCTATCAACTTCACCATTGCTCCCTCACTATTCCCGAATTGCACAATAAACTTCCACAAAGTTAAACTCCTCCCTCTTACTTCTCTACATTATAAAATGAGACCTAAATACTCAACATTCTACCCTCTTGCAAGCTCTAAGATATTTTTCCTTTTTAACTTACTATGTTTTGGTGACATTCATCCCATTCCAGGGCCTCACACTGATCTTTCAACACACAGCTACATTGACACTTCAAACATTTCTCCATCTTCTCTTACTCTATCCAACATTTCTTCCCCGACTACCTCCATGTACTCTACTAACCTCCCACCTTCCAAAAACCTAACTATAATCTCTCTTAATATACAAAGTATAACTAATAAAGTGAATCCCTTTCACTCCCTGATCACTCAGCATACCCCTGACATTTTCACTGTCTCTGAAACCTGGCTACAACTACATATCTCTGACTCAAAAATCCTTCACCCAGGTTTTAATATTTTCCAAATTGATCATCATTCTAAAAAGGGGAATGTATAGGCATTCTGTACTCTGAACAACTCTCACTTTACCCTCTTCCCACACGCCCTTCTAACTTTCACCATGCTGAAATTCGTATGGTTAGTTGTAAACTTAATAAACACAAAAAATCTCACTATTGCTGCTATCTACATCCCCCCCTGGAAATAACATTCCTATCCTAAAGCAATTTCTCTTTTGGATCTCTGATAACATCACCTATGAGACCATTATCTTGGGTGATGTTAATATCAACTGGGCCACTATCAACTCCTCCTCTCTCCATAATTGTATTAACTGTTATGGCTTCTCTCAGCTCATCTCTTCTCTCACTCACTATAATAAACATGCCAACACTGGGAAAATTCTTGACTGGATCCTTACTTCCAGTCCAAACCTCTATCACAATCCTTGTACTCTTCCAGATTCTCTCAGTGATCATCTCCCCACCCTAGTTCATAGATATTTCCACAACTCCATAGACTCCACCATTTTAAAGACTGCCACAAACTCTCCATCTTCAATCCTGATACCTTCAATAATATACTTTCTTCTTTTAACTGGTCCTTCTTATACAACCTTCCTCTTGATGAAGTCATCTCTGAATTCAATGAAATCTTCCTTAGTACTTTAAACTCTCTGGCCCCCATCAGAAACATTAGACTAAAATATAACTTTTCACATTGCCTATCTCTATCTACTTATAACTTTATGCTACAAAGCGACAGAGCCTGGAAGTTCTGGAAAAACACTAATCTGCCAACCCATCTTCAAATTTATAAGGAACTCAGGAACCTTACCAAGAAACACATTGAAAATGATAAAAGACAATATTATCATAAACCACTAAACAATCCTCAATCTGACCCCAGATTATTTTGGAGTAATATCAATAAGCTCCGTTACCCAGCAAGCCTATTATACATTGTCCCTGTCCAAATTGCTCTGACATTGATACTGCTACTCTTCTAAATACTTTATTTATCAACTCTATCAAAAATCTTACTAAAAGTAACAATACTAATCTTCCCTCTCCTGATCCTATTCCCTCTTCCTTTGCCTCCACCTTCTCTCTGACACCTTACCCCACTGCATATATCAAATCACTTCTCTCTAAACTTAAACCATACTCTCCTTCTGCTGACAACTTACTCCCACAATTTCTCAAAATTGCTGCTAATGCCAATGCCTACCCCATCTCCATACTTATCAATCAATCCTGTGCCCGAAATTTGGAAGATATTTTGTTATTCCCCTTCATAAATGTGGAAACTCTTCAGACCCCTCTAACTATTGTCCCATTGTTACCCTATCCCCCCTCTCCAAAATAATGGAAACATGTATACATAAACAAATCCTTGAATCTCCTAACCCCCACACAACATAGCTTTCTTTCCTATCAAAGCACTGTTACAGCTCTCATAACTTTCACACAGACCATGGACAAAGCCTGTGATGAAAACAGACTTGTATCAAGCCTTTTCCTCAATTTATCCAAAGCTTTCAACAGTGTCTCCCACAAGCTGCTTCTATCTAAACTTAAAAACCTTTATCTCTCACAGTCTGCTATACTCTGGTTCACTAGCTACCTCTCTGATAAACTCCAGTCTGGCAGATGGCTATCGGCCTCCTCTCCCTTCCTTCTTATTCATAGTGGTGTACCCCAAGGCTCCATTCTAGGGCCCCTCCTCTTTAACATCTTTACAAATATTCTTCACACATCCTGCCCTCACTCTTCTCTTATCCAGTATGCAAATGATTCCGCTGTAATATCTTGCTCCAGTAATCTCTCATACCTTGTCTCTCTTACCCAAGACTCACTTCTGTCAGTGGAAAAATGGCTAACCAGCAATGAACTCCTACTTAATCCAAAAGAAAATAACAAAACTTCTTCTCTTCCTACCTAAATCTCTACAACATTGCAAAAACTCCTCAGTCACATATCTTAACAATACTACTATCTCAGTTGAAACTTATACTAAACTTCTTGGTGTTGTTATCAATAACCAACTAAAGTTTGACATCCATATGTTACAGGCTAACAAAAAAACACACCACGTAGGAATAAGAAATACCTGAATAAGGACACAAAATGTTTTCTGGCACAAGCTTTGCTACTGCCTATTCTCTTTTATGCTGCACCTATACTCATTAATCTACAATCCAACCTCATGGCCAAACTTGAATCCGCCTACAATAAAATTGCCAGATTTGCTGCAAATCTTCCTTACTGCTCCCATCACTGCACGGCCCTAAAAACTCTTCTGTGGCCAGGAGTGCGAAACCAACTCTTATTTCTTCAACTCCACCTCACACACCCTATCTAGATAATCCCTCCCTCTGCCCTGCTCTTTTAACCCTAATTTCTCACTATACTCCCAAGTGTTGTCTCCATAGTGTAGACCAACATCTCCTGGAAATCTATAAGCCCATGAAACAAATTGATAAACGTCTGTATAGTCATTCAGTTGCTAACACCTGGAATAAACTTCCCCCAGCTACCACTAGCAGTTTTAGTTTAAAAAAAAAAGCTAAAAGAACATGGTCTTGCCCTTGCCCCACTCCAACCTGACTTATTCCTCATTATCCTCATTCCTTGTATATCTCTGTTAATACAATATTTCAGAAACTATACCACTACTACTTTTCTTCCTCCTGCAGACAATCTACCAATAAATCAAAAACTGTCTATGGCTATAAATAACCTGTTTTTTTTCTCAGTCAAATGTGTATATCTAATTTAGTTCACATATTTTAACTTGCTGTTATTTGGCAAGGTTTAATTGCTTCTTACTCTCTGTATGGATGCAACTATTTAATTCTTATATTAATAAATCTAATTGCTGTTGGTGTACCATATAAATTACTTGTTATCATTATTAGTTGAGATTTATATTTGTATGTGTTTTATATGTTTGGAGCTTTTCACCTCGGGCCTCTGGTGAAAAAGGGCTTCTTGCCCAGTCAGACTAACCCGGTTAACAAATGTCAAATAAATAAAAAATAAATAAATCATACTTATTGATGTCATTGCAATTTCTGAATTCATAGTAACTATACAAATAATGTGTATATCTAAATCTGACAATGATGTCAGATGAAACTGATCAGTTTTTATCCCCCAATATAAATTAACTGCTGGGAAAGATAATAAAGCATGCTCATTTTCTCTTCTACACTAAATAACTGATTTAATCTTTCTGTTTTAATACTATATTTTATTTGCCCTTTAACAGACAATTTAGCCAAAAAAAATCTTTACATTTTGCTGTTCTATCATCTATGATATTCAAATTCCACATCTTTCTATGTAACAAAATATTACCAAAATTCAGTTTCAGAAGTAAAATCATATGTATCTATATATTCTACTATAACCACAGGCATTTCTCAGTTTCTTTACCCTATACTAAGTCATATATCAGTATATGTACACCATAATAAATGTCCAGTATTAACTGATTCAATATGATGCAATACAAATGCATATACGCTAGGCACACAATGGGATTAAGCAGCTCCAAGCCATCTTCTTTTATACAACAATATTTTCATTAATGAGTTTAACTTACCCCCCCAAAAAAAATCAAAATAATATGCCAATAATTATTTTTCCTTACAAACAGAAGTGGGTATATCAAATTCATATAAGTTAAGTTTCCAAGAGATACTGTATTCAGCATATAAATTTCTTTTCAAATTACATATTAAATCTTACCAACATTGTTAATGTTTTGTGTAGATCATCTAAATATTTGTCCACTGCATAGTTACAAAGTTAATGTCTCCAAAATTGTTTCCTCTTACTATATTTGAAACAGATTTAAATTATATGAGATTTATTTTCCCAAACACTATACATTTATCTATATCAAATGATAGAACTACTCTGTGTAACGTATTTTGTAACATAGTAAATATCACATGGATCATACAGCTAGACGTAACAATATTAACATCACCAACATATGATAAATAATGGTTAATATACACCAGAACAATATCCAATGCTGCAAAAGAACACTCCACTAAGCTCTTAGTTCTGATAGAATTTAACACTATACCAAATAAGAGTCCACTTGATGGACAGTCTTATTTCTGTCCTCAGTCAAAGGTGTAGCCTTTTACCTAACCAACATAAGTGATAGCCTAACACACAGAAATTATCATAAATATTTTTAAGAACAGAAATAATACGTTCATGTCCCCCAAAATTATCTGTTATTACCCTTACAGTGCCATGTGCTATCATATCAAAGCTTTTTAACATCATGTGCAGTCAATGGACCTCTACCCAGTTTTCTCTATAGAGTCTGTTATCTCTCTTAGGAATAGTAGCATAGTCTCTATGGGTGTTTAGATATCCTCTTATACCCCAGACATAAAAGATTTATTCATTATTAACACTCAGTCTGAGTTGTAGCAAGTTATAAAATAATTTGTAATCAGTGTTTGCGAGTGAATAATCTTGAATTCAAAGTATCACCCTTAAACTCGTTTCATGTATAAAACAAATTATCCCTTCACAAATCCAACTATTTAACAATCTGTCTTTCAACCACTCATTTAAAACATTTAAACATATAGAAAGTATAAGGTATCCATCAGTCCCTGGGGATGAACCTTTTGGAACCATAGATACTACTTTATTTCATTCCTGAACAGTAAATAAAGCAGCTAATTCCTCATTATCAATTTGTACATCTTTTAAACATTGATCTTCGTTTTTGGTATATATACTCTATTATATCAAGAGACAATATGATTTTCTACTATTTGCATTTTCCCTTACTGGAAAGAAACAATAGCCCCCTTCTGAGTCTTTAAAACAGACTGCTGTTTAGACATTTTACTTAATAACTGTGAGACCTGTTTTCTTAATCCTGAAGTAACATATTTTTTCTTCTATACAAATATCTTATTTATTATGTAAAGTGCTTTCAGCCTCCTAAATGTTATTTAGAATCCTTATTCCCTAAGGAATGTTCAAAACTTTTCTGTGATGTTTTATATTTTCCTTTTCCCATAGGGCTTTTTTCAAGGTTGACAAACATTTTTATATCTTTCTTTAAACAGAACCCACCAGTGATTCCAATTTTAACAAAAATACAACACTGTAATATGATTAGACTTCAAAATATCCAAACTCTGAACTGATTCTTCAGTTTCTGTAACCCATCCTGTTAATTTTTATATTTTTCCCTTAGTAATAGAATATAAACTATGTATAAAGGATATAAGTAAAGCAGACTGGTCAGTAAAATCCAATTACACCTTCCTAGATGCCTATAAAAACAATGAAGCAGTATATGCATAATAAAATTTCAAACCAGCACCACAAACTGTAGAAAAACAAAAAAATGCAGGATAAAGCACTTCAAAACTCTGTAATCTTCAGCTATTCAGCCATTTAATAGACAAGAGAACAAAAAAAAAAAAAATACAATGCCACACTGAGGAAATTAAGTAAAATGCTTATGTATAGACACACTATCCCTTAAGGTAACACAGTTTTACAGTAGATGAATGGCTGAATAATATAAGTTCTAAATTCTAAGTATATTTAACATTGAAGGGTAAAGTATTCAACAACAATAACATCTTTTGATGTTTAATTTTTGATTTTTAAAGTATGTATTATGATAATAGGATGTCATACCTGTTTAGCAGTTCCTATTTTAAATCTTATAGTACTTAATTGATGACATTAGATGTGGTTGTTGCTTTTAGTAACAGCAAGGAACTTAATGAATTTTACCTTAGGTCTTTAAGTTGCAATTCATGTATATAATTAATTGCTTTTGATTTTGTGTTGTATTGGTTAATTGTGTAATTAGGGGGTGGAAGGGGGAGTTCTCTTGTGCGGTTATAAACCTAACTGGTTTTTGTGCCTGCTGTTTGTTGTCTGAAGAAGTTTGGTCATTGCACCAGTCGAAAAGCGCTTAACTTCATCTCCTTAGTGTGGCATTGTATTTTGTTTTTTTGTTCTGTTGTCTATTAAAGGTCTGAATAGCTGAAGATTCCAGAATTTTGAAGTGCTTTATCCTGCATTTTTTTGTTTTTCTATAGTATATGCATAATAGTCAATTTCTGTTTTCAGTACTCCCCTTCTATATGTAAAACCTATATTTGGTCTTAACATAAGATTCCCCCAGTATGAAACTTATTTAAAAATTTAACATCTGTATTAATTTTACCTACTGATGTTTGTAAATTTTAGCTTAAATCTCCCATTATAATTATTGGTATAATGACTTTCAAACTGTTAAATAATTCTTATCTCACCTTTACTTTGGTTGGCGCATAAATAAATAAATAAATATCACTCTTCCTAACCCCTCTGATGATTATCCAGTATAACTGTTTTTCTAAGAACTCTTATGATAGTATCTAATATCAACTAATTTTTTTTACATAAAATTGCAATGACACTGCAAATTGTCTATATCAAAACTTCAAATAACAGTGCCACACCACAGAATTTCTGTTTAGATGTTTAACATCTAACAGTCCTATAACATTGTTTTTCACTGAGTTACAGAATTGCAAAGCATGTAAATGACGATATGTTTTAATTTTATTGTATATATTTAGACAGCATAAAGATACAGCATCCTTTCCCTTTCTCAACAAATTGTTTTTTTCCCTTGTTTTATGTTTCTTTTTTTCAGCTGTTTTCCTATCATATCTGTAATGTTTTGTTTTATCAGTTTCATCCTCTTCCTGACTGTCACTACCATTAGAGACTTTTTCTTTTTCTTCATCACCTGACCCAGTAAAATTCTTTGACAAGTCTTCAAAATCCTCACATTCTTCAACTACTATATCAATAGTTTTATCTGTTTTACTGGTGACAAGCTTATCTGAAATGGTTGACTATGAAACATGGTTATGTTGCTGTTCTACTTCAAACTGTCCTTAGTACTTACTAAGTACTTACTTCATAGTACTTACTACTATGACCCCTTTCCCCACATTGATTATATTTCCTCTTATCACATGAAAAGCAGACACCCAACCCCCAAAATATTTCGGGTTGTCCTTTATAAGATGCATATGTCCATTTATTAATGCAGTCCTTGGAATATGCTGTATTGATCGTTTGTGCATTCTCAATTACTCACACTTCCCACAAACCAGTTCAAATATTTCTGTCATCACTCATTTCCTTTATATCATATACAAAATGACAAAATACCAAAAATAGCTTTTAACTATGTCCATCATAATATTTTCAGTATGAAATTGCACTAAGAGTCTTTTTTGCTGTAATATTTAAACCTTATAGCACATAATAAAAGAAGGAAATCTTTTTTTCATCCATTTGTAGAAAACATTCTGTACAAGACATAGATTTAAATGTAATATCAAAATAATTGTCTTTGCCAATATGAATAAATGCATATATACCTTTAACAGAAAATCCCTAGGGCTAAATTCAATTGTTCCAAAGTATCTATCAGTAACAGTTTCAGTTTTTGCTGACAGTCTTTTCACAGATAACATACTGAAATATCCTGATGTAGCTGCAGCAACATTTGTACAGTTTTGAACAATTTATGAACATGTCCTTTTCTTGTTAGTCTTCTGCATTTTACTTGGCTGTATAGTAGCATTTTGCCAAATAACATATGACCCTAAGACACAGCTGAAGTTCCACAAGTCAAAACAATGCTTCTTTGTAAAAATAAATCACATCTGTCCATAATTCGACTCCATAAAGTAGAAGTATCCTCTAAGGGTTTATTAACATCCAGAAAACTCGATGCTACATTATCCAATCTACTAGCATTTAATTCAGAAATAACTACTGATCCTGTATCAATGATAACTTCAGCATTCTTGTCCATAATCTCCCAATCCCTGGCATAACAACACTTTTTTTTTATCTTGCTACTTTTGTGATCAAAAGAGTAGGGGAAGTTCATTGCTGTCCTGGCCAAATTTCCCTCAGTCAGAATGAATAGTACTATGAGTCTCCTCTGAAAATGTCATTAGCCTAGTGGTATTAACTTGGGCAACAAAGTGTAAATAAAATAAATAAATGTGAGGTATTTATGCACTTTATCTTTAAATGGGTGTTAAAGAATTAATGTATCAAGTGATCTGCTCACATGGTCTGTTCAGTAATGATTCTTGGAAAATGTAAAATGCACCAAATAACTCTTCTTTCAACCATCTTGACAATATACATAACTATTTGTATACATATATGACATGGAGCCAGAAAAATAAGGAACTTAATGCAGGTAATAGTTCACAGAGGCTGTTTTGATCTTAATTTCTCTCAGTTAAAGCTGTTTCTGCTCCTTATTTTTCTGTTAAGGTTGTCTCTGTTGTCTCTATGCATATATGCAAGCCAGGATCATGTTTTTTCTCATTTATCAAATTATTGAGGATTGAGGTCCCTAAATAATGACAGACATTTGAGTTTCAGACTTCATATCACTGAGACATTGTTGTTTGTCTTTCGGCTTTTCCTGGTTAGGGGTTGCCACAGCGGAACTCCGGTCTGCTAATGATTGGCAGTAGATTTTCACGAAAGCCGAGGTGCCAGCTCAACGTTCAACCTTCTACGAAGGAACGCCCATCCAACCACAGGGAGGACATGCAGACTCCACACAGAAGGCCCTCCCTGCACTCTAGCTGAGAATTGAATGGGAGAACCTCTTGCTGTGAGGCAACAATGCTACCACTGCACCACCTCGGCATACACACTAATATACAACCTGTTATTCTAGCAACCTTCTATGTTTACAAGAGCAACACTTAAAATCTGTCCCTGATTTAGGGTCCCCCCCTTTATTTTTGGTTTTGTCCTGCTTTCTTGTATTTATAGGTTAAGCGGTATGTTTCCATCCAAAGAAATGAAATTTGTGGAGGCTCATCGTTTCTTTGGGAGTTTTCTTCCCATTCATCCCCTGACAGTAGTTCAGGCAGGGAACCCTCACCCTTTCCTCCAGTAAGATCTGGATCTACTGCAGTAACTCCTGCAGCCTTGCTAACACTGAATAATGATTAGGAGAGAAAACCTTTAGGGTTAGGAAGTGTGGGGGAGGGTTAGGGTTTGGGAGCAACTTTGGACTTTAGATTTAGGAACTAATAAGGGAGGTGTAGGTTTGGGGACCTAATGGGGGTTTAGGATTAGGGAGCTAGAGTGGAGTTTTAAGGTTAGGGAGCAACAGGGGACTTTGCATTTACAGAGAAAGTTGTGGGGTTTAAGGTATGGGGAGCAATCAGGGACTTTAGAGTTAGGTACTAGAGTGCTATTATTATGTGTAACTACCAGGTAGGAGTTTTATGATTAGGGTTAGGGTACTGGTAGGGCACTGCAGCTTAGTAGGGTCAGGTGGTGGGAAGGCTAGGTAATTCACCAAGGTCTAGCTAGTGGGAGTTAGGGAGCTTGCTAGATAGAGCAAGAGTGTCTTGAGATATTATCACCTGAGCAGTTGTAGTAGACCTGAAAAAGAAAAACACAAGCAGGCTGTTTGTTTTACATTTAATCAACCATATAAATGGTTAGTAGATAGGTAAGTTTAACCATCACAGACGTTCTTGTTTTCTGTTAAGTGAACTTTTAGTCTTATCTTATCTTCATTGCTTGTAACTTGTGTCGGCAGACATGAGGTTTTCATAAACACAATGGAAATCTTGTATTGTGCTTTGATTTCTATTTATATGAATGTGACTTTAGTTTATATGCCTCATTAAGTTACAACGTACAATGCAAGTGGTGTTTTTATTTATAGCAACAGTTTGCAGTGTTTATTATGTGCATTTGCATTCCTTTCATTAAGGAGATTGCTTTTACCATGAAGCTAAGATGCATTATCTGTGTTCTTTTCCATATTTCCATTAAGAAGATAATTCCAGCAGCTGGCAACCTAAATCCTTATTCATTTCTGTACAATCCATTGCCATTGTTTAGCAAACTAAAAAAACAAAAGTTCCAAACCAAAATGTAAGTAACAGCAAATGTATGTTTATTAGCGGGTTACACTGAACACTATGGTGCCTAATATATGAAATCTTCCTTTGTAATTAGTACCAAGGCTTGTTTAGTACAGTCTTTTGAATTATTCTGACTTCTTGAGGCAGTAAACTTAATTCTTCAGGGATGAGAACATTAAAAAGAAATGGTTTTCTTTGAACATCTCTGCTGTTTTGATGGAATAATAAAACATCTTTCACTCTGAAAATGTGTTTAGCTACATGTTCAGTCTCCATCTTAACACTTGTTTACCTCTGTAAAGACATCCATCGGGTTTAATTTTCTATGAAATAGCAACTTCTCAGTACAGATGAATGCCTCATCTGTAGCCTAGTTCTGTTTATGACTCATTGTTTTCAGAATTTTATATATTTTGAATAGGTGATGGACTTTCAATCTGTTTTTCACTTATTTAGTATTCAAATCTTATTTGTACTTTTGCTTAGTATCCCTCTTGTGATCAAACCTTAAAATGCATGGATTTTATGCTGTTATTAGGATGAGTCAGCAGTTAAAAATGGTACGCTTCTATAATTTGTTGCATAAGGATGTCAGACAAATTACCCCTTGCCTTATATTTATGAATTCTCATTGAGCCATCATGACAATTTTTAATAAGATTTGTCATTGTACCATGTGTTCCAGTTGTCCATTACATATTTTTCTTTACTTATTTATTTCACTCTGGGAATGTGAGGACATGTAATACAAGAATATAAAACAAAAATAGCAGGCATTTCCTGTTTTTTTTTTTTTATTATTTTTTTTATTTTAGTTCTGCTGGCTTTGTCTGCCATGTGTGCCAGTCATCACCTAGTATTCACAGGACGTAGTGGACAGGATTCATAGCAGCCACACAGTGCTCAGTGATAGCATTGCTGCATCACAGTGACTGGTTCTTTGGCTTGGCTTCCTACTGAAGCAACTTCTCTGCAGATACTACATGCCCTCCCTTTGTCCATGTAGGATTTCACTGAGGTCCGCAGTTTGCTGTCAAATCTCAAAAGTAGTCTGTTGAGTTGGCAGTGTATAAACTGACCATTGTGTGCACACGGGGGGGGGGGGGGAATCACACATGTATGGATGTCAGCATGTAACTCTGTGTGTGTGTGTTTGTGTGTGTGTGTGTGTGTGTGTGTGTGTGTGTGTGTGTGTGTGTGTGTGTGTGTGTGTGTGCGTGCGTGCGTGCGTGTGTGTGTGTGTGTGTGTGTGTGTGTGTGTGTGTGTGTGTATATGTATATGCTTGGATAAGTTCATAAGTTCTCACTGTCCATGAACCTGTATTAGTTAAAGTGGATATTGAAAATGATTGGATAGCTGGATACAAATCCAATACAGAGAGGAAGACCCGACACAATAAGTTTTCACATGTAGAGTCAGATATTTGCTTTTAGAAAGTGTTCCTAAAAGTGGAGCTGCTTACTCACTGGCACCATGTGTTATGGCAGCTTATAGGAGGTGTTACCATGTACCTATCACTGATTACTGGAAAAAGATCCAGCTGAAAAAAAACTACACGTCTCCTTCTGCAGCTGCTATACATGTAATGGCATCTTATAATGTCTCGGACACTTCGGACCATGTATTGTAACTGCAGCTGTGAGCATAGGACCAGCAAATAATTGCTGTGCACCTCATTTTATATGGCTTGGTTGGGTACTTGTAATAAAAGAAAATTATTTATTTATGATGCGTTACAAAGAAAGACAGAGCGAGAAAGCAGCTAATTCAACAGCAAAAGTGCAGCAGAATTGTGTAAGTGGACTTAGTGACTGGACACAAAGTTATCTTTAGGATCCAGTAAATCTTGTTTTCTTTTGTGGGCCCCTCTTCAGAGGATGTGGTATAGCAACAAGGGCAATTGTTTTATATAGTTTTATTAAGTGATTGTCAGACCTCTGAAAAAGCACTCATCACTCTCTGCAGATGGTTAAGGTACCCAATAATATTTAAATAAACAAACAAACAGAGAAAAAATATCAATAGCTGTACTACAGTGGAATAAGGAAACATGTAGGCTACCTCCACACTTTTCCATTAAAATTCAAATACATATTTGGATGCACAGAAAATGAAATTCAAATAGTTGGCCCATAAGTTACATTTTGTTATTTCAGAAAAAAATAGCTATGAAATAAGGCTTCATATTTTCAGTTATTAGGAATTTGTACATTAGGTAAACAGCTAAATTTGCAAATGGCACTTCTGCAAGACAATATGTCTATTTTTTGGGGATGGTTGCATGGATGAAGATGTGATGTTTCTTAATTCAGAACCAAGAAGACTCTGGGGTAACAATATATAAGAAAATGCTGAAGCAGATAGACTTCCCATCCATTTGAGCCTTTCATATAATTCATCTTCCAGAAGTATAGTTTGCAGTTGATTCTACTTCTTTGAATCTTGCTACATCCCAAACTATAATAAACCTGATGGAGGGTGACTTCATTACTATTTATTATGAGATGATGTCATTTTATGTCATATCATGTCATATCATATATCTTTATCATATCTCATACAACATATAACAACAACTTTAAATACTTCATTTTTCTTATGCTGAAAGACTCTGTATACAACATGTGCACTCAAGGAGATGCAGGGCTGAAGTGGAGTGCAGCTCATGTGGATGCAAAATAATATTATAAAAATGAAGGAGTAGCCCATACAAGTCAACAATTTATCAGTTTTAAAGTCTCAGCAATAAGAGACACGAATCATCACTGGAATTCTTTGAACAATAATAATTAAATCATAGTGCACGCAGAGTAATAAGATATCATGGTTATACTAGTTTTTGCAATGCTCATCTCCACTTAGCTGGTATGCATGATGCTAAGCAACATGGTGCTTTTTTGAATGTTGCTGAATGATGTTTAAGGGTGGGAAACAGCCTATATCGAGGGCAATAGGTGGGAATTCTGCACTATTTGTTGGAGTCTATCTAATTGACAGTATGCCAGGTGGTGTTGGAGAGGGTGTGTGCTTTTGGGTACAGAGATGGGGTGTGCAGGAGTCCAGGGATTTGTTAGGCTCCTGATGTGCAGTTATGAACCTAGGCTGCTGCATGGCAATTACCAGGGCTCAGTGTGTAAGGCTGAGTCCTGGGATCAGTTGGCCAGGGAACGTACCAGTGCTACTGGAATCTCCCCCACTGATGAGCAGTGTCATCACCACTATGATGACCTGAAGCATAGACAGAGGGGAACTTTAGACACCTAGATCCAAGAGGCAAGGGCTGGGCATTCCCCAGACATATGTAAGGGTTTCTTCCAGTAAAAAAAATGCAAGCTGAATCTGTGCAAAACTGTTATGCATGATAGTGTGCTTCTGACCCAACAGCTGCAGCTGAGAGGGCTCACAACATCCAGTCCCATGCTGGACGACTGGCCAGTTTGCACTGTGAGTGTGGCAAGTACGGATATATTATGCTAACTGTAGTGTAATAAACAATAAAGAATAAAAAAACTGCATTGCAATAAAGAATAAACAATGCAAACTGTAGTGCAATAAATGGGAAATTAGAAGTGTTAGTGTAATAAATGTACAATGACAACTGTATTGCAATAAACACTAAACAATACCAATAACAGTAAGCAAAAAGATGTACAGTAGGATTGTAGTGTCATAACATAATTGCACTAGAGCTTTATGCATTGTATGTGTACGTTAAAGTTACTGCAGTCAAGTGTAAAACTGTAATAACTGTAGAATGCAAAAGTAATGGCCTGAATAATGTATTGTTCAACTCATAGTATGGTTCTAGGCTGTCTCCAGGCCAATTTCAGACACATAATGCTCTCTTTTCCTCACACTTTAAGAACAAAAGGTATATGGGTGAGGCAGCCCACTTTATGGTCAGATATTTTGTGTAGACTTCACATATAACAAACAGCAGTACCAATAAAGTGTTAAGCAGCATTGTGTTTTCTTAAATAAATCTGTCTTAATATTTGCATTAGGGCTGTATTCATTGCACGTCTGTTCTAATGTCACTAGATTCAATTGTTACATTATTTGCAGATGTCCCCTGCAGTCACAGTTCTAATGTCACTACATTCAATTGTTACATTATTTGCAGATGTCCCCTGCAGTCACAACTTTTGGATTCTCATGCAGTCACAGCTTTTGGGTTCTGCTCTCATGCCTGCCAGTTAGGGCATGATGGCTATCTAGTTTATTTAATATACACAAACATACCTCTTAACT
The DNA here is from genome assembly GCF_019279795.1 of Protopterus annectens. Lineage (NCBI taxonomy): Eukaryota > Metazoa > Chordata > Ceratodontiformes > Protopteridae > Protopterus > Protopterus annectens. Next base: position 442,697,580 of record NC_056737.1, on the reverse strand, counting down.
GTCACAATATTTTGTAATGTAATTACAACTGCATAATCTGTCTGCTCCATGATTACCACATAAATAATTACCTGGGATGCATTATATTTTCAAATCCATTTACAGAACACCTTGGTAGTTATTTAAGTCCACATTATGTAAAACTGTTCTGTGTAGTTGTGTACCTGCATTTCTTACTGCTTGGTCCATACTGTCCTATGCTAACAGCTTTAGAGATATGTATGTGCTGCATCAGCTATAGAAGAATTCTAGTCACTGTGCTCACAACTGACACTGCACACCTGTAGAAGTATGCAGTAGTACTCTGTGTAGTGATATTACCTGCAAGGTAACCAATGGTATGTTTTTCTCTCTCTCCCCACCCCTTATCTTCTTCAATGTATTATTGTTTATTATTATGAATTAATATTAACATATGTTGTTAAACTAACTGTTTTATTGGCCTTATGGTTTAATTCATACTGGCTTGCTGTTAACATACTAATTGTTATGTCACTTAATGTTGTGTTACACATAATATATCTTAATATGTATTTGCATTAATAAATGTTATGTTCCATTCTGTTAATATTAACATTGGTTTGGTTATTACTAACCTTAACTTATTGTTATAACTCCTTTACTACAGTGTGTCAAGGTCGACTGGTTCCTCATGATCCACCTACCTTGCCTCCTTTGGCCATGGCACCAGATCCCAGCATGTCTGGAACCCAGCCTGGTGGTGCCCCCTCTGTTGCTCCTGCACTACCTGTGTCATTGGGTAGTACCACCCAATGGGACAGAGATGGGCCCCCTTCTGAGAGCAGTGGTAGAAGGGGAGTTGTCACCCATGGTGGGGCAGGCTCACCCACAGCCCAGCCTCCACCACTGCCACCCTTACGGGCAGTGATGGAGCAGTGCTGACTGTCCCATGAGTGGGGATGTGATTCATAATGCTACCTAGTGGAGGCACATTGGACTGGGATTCCACAATGCCCTCCCCATCCAAGGTGCTCACCCCCCCTCTTGTGTCACACACCATCCCTGTCTGGTGTCTTGTCTGTCTGCAAAAGCTTCCTTACCTACCCAACTTACCTCCCCACATGTTCCTATGTCCTTTTCCCACATTCCACTCTCACCTTACAAAAAAAATAGGCTCCTGTGCCAAAACAAAAAATATCGTCCCATACATAGCTCTCCATTTCACATACTTGTCCACTGGACACACATCATTTGGTCTAATTGGTTTAACAACACAGTTATGTTGTCCTCACCCCTCTCTCTGGGGGTTGAGTCCAAATTCATCTAAAGATTCTGTCAAACTGCACAGTTGTTGCTGTACAAGAAATGGATAGCTATGGTTCTTTCCTACACCCTTCCTGCACATACCTATCTGCTTTTCACTATGCTTTACCCCTGCTTGCACCCCATTTTACCACCTTCCTGTCTCTCCATTGTTTTCATTATATATTTTTAGCATGATGCTGCGAGATGCGCAGTGTCGTGCAACTTTGCTAAGCTCGGCTAAATGCAGCTATATTGATATATGTGTTTTAAATGGTAATAAACATGTATAAAATAAACACCTGTCCTCTATTTTGAACCCAAGACCATTGAACCTGTAGACCACTGCCTTAACCTGCCACACCACACAGCTGTTAATTAAAACAGGTGGTTTGAACAAAACACAGCAATTGCAAGTTAAACTCATTAAGCATGTTTACACTCATTAAGCATGTTTAAGCACAGCTGCGCATCATGCTGCATTGCACAAACTTGCTTAAAGAGTAATGGAAAAATTGGGAGTGCACCTTGGAGTCTGGTGCAACAGTACACCACTAGAAAGCCAAACAGAAAATAATGGATGCAAGTGAGGTCTGTAATAGCAGGTAAATATCCCTTTTTATCAGCAACATTTACAAATACACCTGCTGAGGCATTACTGTCAAAATACATGTTCAGCTAGGACCCTGGTGCAGAAACACATTCATATAAAGCCATTAACATAATGATGGCTGTAAAAAAGTATGCCATAGCCTGTATGTGTGTACTTATAACTTGCAAATACACCTGCCATAACAGTGACTCAGTAGCTCAGTCTATTAAATGCCTTGCAAACAGTACATTTTGCCACACACAGTACTGGTTTCAAATCCAGTGGTGTATAGCATTTAAATTACATTATTGTGAAGCCAGCAATTAATGACTGACTCATGCACCCTTTATCTACACAATGCATTTCAAATGAAATGTCTGTTTGTCTCTGATGGAACTCACAGGCATGCAAATAGGAACACACTTCACATATCCCTATAGCAAAACTATAAGTGAATGAAGTGCCACATCATGCACTAGTATGCATTCATGGAGAAGTTTAACTTAGGTAATGAAAATGAGGCCCAGTAATATCAGAGTGCAGTACACATTCCTTTCAAACTCACAATGCAGATTAACACAGATGCACAACTAACATACACATATGAAGTCCCTGTTTGTAATAAGGACTGCCATCATACTTGTTCTAAATGAGTACCAGACTGTAACATGTGGCCTGACAGTTACCCAAATGGTGGTTACAATGTTATATTTATCCCCTATGTTGCTCAAGGAAACAACAAATATGTTGCCTAGTACTCTGTTAATGATACTGTTGCCTAACATACTTACCTTAAACATGCCTTAACTGGAGTTGAATGGGTACACTCACTCTGGCTCTGCCTCTACTTCAAGGCTGACACAGCTCCCACAGTTACTCCTACAGCTTGTTGTCCTCCAAAGTGTTCACACTCTTTGTTTATGCCTATCACCTGCTGCAGCAGCCTATAGCACACACATCTCTATGTAACAGTAGCTGCTACAGACCTACCTTCTGTGATGATGTAGTCTCCTCACCCCAGTAATGTCCAGCACAACATATCAGAAAGGGCTTCTAATTTACATGAAGGTCTTATATCTTGTGCAGTAGTTGCATTTCACTGGCTGATGATAGTGTAAATCTGCTGTGTTTGCTGCAATTAGCATATCAGAACCACGGACTGGTAAAGAAGCAATTGCCTGCTAATGAGAAGCATGTTAAAAGGCAAACATGCTGGCTATGGGGAACCATTCTGTGTGAGACTTTCTGCACAGAGAACATGCGCTTGCAGAAACTTAAATTTCACCACATATCAACAGAGTTTTGCACTTCAGCAGGTATGTAACCTTTTTATTTACAAAAGATTGCAGATGTGTGAATATACTTACAGTGAATAGGGATTACAGAATTAAGCCTTTTTTTAGAACTGTGATAATGACATGTCATTGATCTCCAGATTTGTTACACCTACAGAGGATGTACAATACATCAAGGGTGGAATGCTTTTTGTCAATGTGGCACAATGGTCTTGTGGGACTGTTCCTTTATAATGGTTGTAATAGCACACTGCTATTTGTTTGGCACTGTTGTTTTGACATATTATCAGGGGGTAGCCCCTAGGGACACACTACAATAGACTCCAGTGTTGGGTTTATGATGATACAGCAGTATCTGTCATGGTACCCATGGGAATAGCTCACTATCACTAGTATCTTAGTTGTATCCACACGCTTACTATGTTTGCACACTGTGGAATATGACATGTGTGATCAAGCACTGAATACTGCCAGCCATTCTGTTCTTTCTGTATCTCTACATAGTGTACTTCCACAAATGTGATCCTGACATGTGTTTCCATTCTGTTGTCTTTCAGAAAACATGTACCCAAGACATTGTGCACCTTTCATGGATGCAGAGAATGATATAATACTTGAAGGTCTCCGGCAACACCATGAACTCCTACTGTCCAGGGGAGGCAAAACAGGGAACAGTGGGCAGCATTATGGGCTGACCCTTGTTCATGATGTAAATGTCACAGGTCATCAGAGCAAGACATATGAGCACGTTGGACATCATGTGATGGACACGATCAATGTTGCACGCAGAAGAGCAGCAGATATAGCCATGGATCGTGGCATCACCAGTGGATGGCCTGCAGCAGAACAAATACTCTCAGCCACTGAGGAATTCCTGGTGAACCTAAGCACACATGACAACTCCCAGGCATCCATCACACCATACATTGTGGATGTGGGTGCCACAGTTTCCATGGCAGAGGAGTGTGCAGGTAAGCTTAGTTTGATTACAATTGCAATATTGTGGCATTCAGTGTATCAGACTGTATGTACTCTTACATGGATGTCAGGTCTTTGTTCTTTGGGGGAGTTAACTGCAGTTTGACTGTCATGCTCAGATGTTGACTGATATATTAATTAACACAGTATCTACTGTAAATATGAGATATATGGATATATTACCTTGTTGTGGTGTAATATGTGGGGGTACTGACCTTACCTCTCTCTCAGCTTTTCACAGATCCATCAGGTATCGGACAAGGCCATGGTCCTGCTCCTGGTAAGCATGATACTGTTTTGTTTTAAATGTATGTTTACAGCAATGTAATCCCTAAAATGTCATACCAGGTCTGCTGCTTGGATTGGTGTACTGTCAGCATGATTCCCAACTGCACAGAAATGTTTTGACTGTACACATGTTAGAGTCATACGTATGCCTTGTAGGTGTGACCACACTGATATATGTGACAGTATTGTCAGGACATTGCAGATTGCCATATGTGTCAATTGTGCAGAGTCTTCACAAATGTCAACAGTGTACATCATTGTTGCTGATGAGATTGCTGTGTAAAGAGCTTTTATTTACATGTAACTACAGATGTTTGTGGCAAAAGAAATGTCCTCTTGTCCTACTATATGAAGTTGGGGTTTCAACAGGTCTGTAATAGTGCCAACAGTGTACAAAGCTGTACATATATTGCAACATAGTACTGCACAGCATAATAGTGTAGGTATTAATGTACTGCTTTTTTCTTTCTTATCACAGGTGACCAGGGGTCTGGTCTCTGTCCCCTACACAACCTGATGTTAGTGTCTCTTCAGACTCTGATGATGATGGTGGCCACAGTGAGGCACAGGTGGGGGTTTCTGGGGATGAATTTGTCCCAGAGGTTGACATCCCTCTTCTGCCCTCATTGTTACTGCCCACAGTCAGTGTGCTGCTCAGAGTATGGATGCACAGTCTGACATCCATTACTGCCTCCACCACATTGGTGACACCCTGGATTGGTTCACTGATGCAGTGGAAAGAAGGTAGGCTGAGATAGTGTCTGTCTTGGAATGAACAGTGTCTGTGCTAGAACATGTGGTTGGAGATGAGGATTGGCCTCGTGGACATAGGTCAGCAACCCCATCTGCTGAGAATCCACGTGGCCATGCGCAATCATGCTCCCATACTGGTAGTACATCCAGCGCTACAGAGGGGAGTGTGCTGTCCTCACCAAGACATGGCAGGCCATGGACTTGTGGTCCTGGGTATTCCCATGGAGGACACTGTTCCAGCAGATAGCAGTCACCATCAGGTACTAGGACAACTTTTGACCTTGTGCATGGAGGTGTCAGTGCAACTCCTTGCAGAGCTAGTTCCTGTGTTCAGGCCTGGAGATGGTGAACTGCTAGCTCTACCATGCATGGTTCAAAGCTGTACAACATACACACATGTAGGGCTATCACTGAGCTTGACTGTGTACATGCACACACTCAAACACCACAGTCAAATGCAGGTCACCTACAGACACACCCGGCACATTTCCATGGTCCATATTGCCTGCTTCCCTTCCTAACTCACACACATGCTGTCAATCTTTTGGACAGCCTAGGCCTCCTGAACCCCCACACAGCACCCTGTGCAAGTGATGATACCTGTGCCACATTCCTGTCATCCTTATCATCAATGCAGGGGAAATGAAGCTATGTGTCTGATGCACAGGGTGACAATATAAATTAACACATATTTGTGTAATGCATTGTTGTTTTGCCATGCCACTTGTAGTGGTTACTGAAAAATATGGTATGCTGACATTTGTAATGAGTAATCCACATAATGTTGTGTACCTTTTGTTGTATGATGTTGTAATGGCTGTATACTTACACAATGAAAGGTGTGTCATGGGCCTGTTTCTGTTTCAAGATTCTGCTGGGGACACCTATGGATGCACAGTGGCAATAAAGCCATAGACATCACTGCACAGGATAGAACATCAGCACAGAAGAAATATTTCCTCAGCAAGGTACAGCACTATAGGTGCATGGCTCTATAGGTCCATATGTGTATAACAGGCTAACAAGGACAATGGTGTCATTCAGCGTACTCATGCATCCCTAATCTATGAAAAGGTCAGATGCCCTTAATAAGTGTCACCAGGGTTTTGGGAGCTAATACAGCTACAATCTGTGGTGCTGGAGATGACCCATCTACAGTTTCCTGTATCCAGTACAGACATTTGTCCAACAACAGCTATGATTGTCTTGCTCTGCATCCCACTGTGTAACCTGAACATCATGTGTGACACACTGTTTGTGTTTTTCACATGCATGGGGGCCTGTTACGTATAGGGTGTACTGTCTGTGTTACATACCTGTTTCTCCAGCATGTACTATTTAAACTACAGTGATAGTGTAGGTGTGTAGAACAGGTAAGATATGTGTTAGCCCTGTCATGGATACACAGGAGGTACACAGTGGGATCTGACACCTCCCTGTATGGCAGCCGTACACATCCCCTCCAAAGCATTTAGGAGACAGACTACACATGTGTGGTCTTAACACAGACTCCATAGGACATGTTATCTGTAATGTGTTTTGGAGTACCAAAGAAACTGTGTGACTGCTACAGTTGTAAGATATGCCTGTGTGGTGACATAACAAGGGTGCCATTGTACACAACGATAGGTGTGATGAGTGCCACATTCAGTATAGCAATGACAGTCTGGGATTTACATCACATACCTTTCTGCTTAAGTTGCACAACATTGAATGCATGACCACATCTTACTGACCAGTGAAAATCAAAGACTTCATTACTCTCTGTATCCATAATTCTATGAATAATGGCTCAACTGAGTGTGGTGTGTGGACACTACTATATTTTCCAGGGGTGAATGACTTTGCAAGGATAGTATTGTGCAGCTGGTGGCATTTAATATTTGTCAGTGGCTCAGACAACTGAATGTGTATCTCATGCCATACTGAATAACTGTTGGTCCTATGTGGGATTCAGTTACAGCTCCTGATATGCAATCACCTGCTAATGTACTCAGTCAGATGTCACTGACAGTGGCTGTGACTGCAGAGTGGAATGGTTAAAAGGGGTATGCCATTAATGATGTCTGGGAAAATCCACTGCTGACTGACATCACTGCAGCATAGGTCTCTCAATGTCATCTTCCCAGATTATGACTGTCAGACACTTGTCTATCCACCAGCTGACATAACACTCTGTAGATAACCTACGCAGTTTCAAGCAAAGTCTGCTGTCCTAATATTGTCAAACACCTTGTCAGGCCATGGTAGGCAGAGTGAGTAATATTCCCATCATCCACTGCATAGTGTAACACTCAATGGGGTCTACCAGTTAGAGTCAGTAGGCATGATTTGGCCTTGAGCATAACAAACAGTGTTTGGTCCAGTATCAGTAGGTGTATTCAGTGTTACTGCTCGTATCCATGCTAACTCCTTTCATGGCATTTCGTGTCACATTACACAGAAATCTGGGGACACTGCTTGGCACTACATGCTAGTTGTCCTTTGTGCAACTAAGTATGGCAGTTACTTCTAGCATGTCCCAAGAAGAGAATCATCCAAGGTGTACGTACAGAGTGCAGACAACCAGATTAGGGAACTGTAATATGTAATACCCTGTGAAGGTAAGGTGGTGAGTTTACACAGGTATTCTGTGATTGGACACTACCCAAGCGGTGTGTTCTAGAAGGACACAATTAGCTTGTGAAAACTGTGTTTAGCATGGGAGTCCATGGAATCGCTGGTGTCTGGCAACTACTAATGTTGGTCTCACCATCACCACTCTCACATAGGATACCATGTTCCGATACATTTTCTGTTATCACACAAAATGTTACTATGAAGCCCATGATGACAAGCAGGAAACAGCCTGTTTGTTCATCCACATAGCTGTCCCACATCAAGAAAGGCTCTGCAGGCTTCACATACCATTTTCCAGGTAGATGCCTTGATTAGCAACCTGGGCAGCCAGTTGGCTTTTGCATGTCTTATGCCTTCTGTTCCAGGGTTGGTGGTATGTCACTAGGGAACTGACAAGAGGGGAATAATAGCACTGCTGTAGTACTGCAAAATAATGTACAATGTCCAGCGACATACATGTCAAGTCTTGCTGAAACAATCAGCACAGTGGTGGTGAGCCATCATAGGTGACAATTTCATAACTAGTCATGCATCCTGCCATTCAACACATTACTGGTGGATATCTGCATGACATGGCTGTGAGGCCTACTGCAGCAGATTGGCCACCATGTGTCCACCTGCCACATATCCTAGGCATGTCATACTGTACAGTTATTTACCCAAAACACATCTGTTTTCCCACATCATGTCACACCACAAACAGTGTGCTGTCTACTTGGTTGACAGACATGGTATGCTTGCAAGACCAACGTAATGTCAGCAAAGTTGAACAAGTCCTCTATGCATACATGGGCATCCACATCTTCACTGCAAGGTGTGCCTACAAACACTGTGTATCAGGCTGTCAACCCCAAGGCTGTGGCAGCATGACCCTAACTTTGCAGGACCTGGTGCTGAGTTGTTGGGATTGTCCCCACCCCTCTACTCCTATGACACACAAACGCAACATGTGACAGATGTGACTGCATTTCAAATCTTGCTGTCATGGTGTCTCCAGTAGCAGTCATTACATATGGCAATGAGCATTATGCCAACATGCACCAACTACACCCACATCACACATACCTGCATGTGTGCAGCTCCTTACCAGACACATTGCCAAACAGACACCTCAGAAAATCCTGCCTCTGGAGTGCACAGTACAAATAATACTGCATGCACCACTCTCTCACTGGTCAAACACCCAAGGCAAACACAAAATCACACCTCACGATACACATTGATGTCTGTGTCAAGTGGCTACATATGGGAAAGATCACAGATAGCTGTCTCTGGGTTGACACAATAGACCTTATCACACATTGCTGCAAATCAAGGAATATCAGTTAACATAATGTTGACATCATAGTTCCTGCAGGTTTGTATGACTAGGGACATACATCATCGGCCTGTATGCAGACACATGAATGTGCTTAGCCATTCTGTGTCTCTCACAAGTATATGCATGGCTTTCAGCTGCAATTGACCCTCACCTAGGATAATGGCTCCTTACACATGGAACTTGATTGAAGTCAATAAATGCCATAGCCTGTGGTGTCATTGTCAGGGGATCTGCTACATATCTGCCTGGGATGCCTTGCTCAACAGACATCAATACTTCACCAGTGATGGTGTTCATCTCTCACCTCTGCGATTTGGAGTACCGGCCACAGCTACTGATACCACTACAATGTATCCTAGATGCACAGTTCAGGGGAAAGTTGGCAATGAGAACACCATCTTTATACAACACCATGGTTATGCTGCTACACTGTGGCTATGGCAACACTGAACTCCACTCTGTGTAATGTGCCCCACCCTGAATTATGCAGACATGTGTCCAGTCAAGGACATCTGGTTCAAGGCTGTGGGCAGCACTGCAGCCATACCAGACTACACATCCATCAACATCTCCACACCTCAAAATGACAGTGTTCAAGGTAATGCAGGTGGTGTATACATACTCATTAAGGATAGATACAAATCCAGATTTTGTGAAACACTGTGATTTCCCAGAGACACTGCCGGTGCCATTCAGTAATAGATATATCATTACACCATTGTGTGGGGTGACATTAAGTGACCACCAGCTGTGTTGCTTAGTCATACTGCAGCTTACTTGTCCAAAGGTTAGACTACATCCTTTACTACAATGCCTTGGAGGAGTGTCATGACACCCCCCCCCAAGATGAACCAATGTATTGCATCACGTGTTCACCAATATGAGTGAACACTGCAGCCCCCCATGTGAGGTCCTCCCTGGTGGAATCTAACCACAGATTAGTGTCAGTAAAACTGGCAGCACTACCCCCCCTTGCAGACAATACAGACATATATTTCAACAAGGCCATTTATTACCTCATGTGGGATCATTTACATAGCTTGACTGCACCACCCGCCTCTGATGGGACAGGCAAATATGCAGAGCACTACACCCATGCATTATACAAGCAGCATTACAACTGCATGAACTTCGCTGTACCTGACAAGAGTAACACAGGCTCCTCATGGCACAGCAAACATGCCTGGTGAGCAACTGCCATTATCAGACTGTACAATAAAAGGTGGACATTGCTGTGTGTAGACACAGTACATGACAAAATTAGCCACCCACACAAAGCAGAACCACAATGCACAGTGTAATTACATGTGCAACCTCAAAGGACAGGCCCAGATTTTCAGTGAACATATACATAATGATGCCACATAGAATGGGTCTGTACTCATAGCTAGCCTGTAGTCCCACATAATCTGTGTCAACTTCACTCCCCTGTCCCCACCACATGTGACGCATGACATTCCTAGAACCTGTTCCATAACTTCCATAGCTACAGAGCAGGTCATAAATGGCCTCTCTACAGATACACAGCCTCTATTGGACCTGCTAACATCCCGGGCTGCATCCTACATGGTATTTGTCATGAAGTACTAGCACCACTGGAAACACCTTGCAATCATACTTAAACCACTGGCTGGACCCCGGCTGACTGGACAATGCCAACTGTTATACCCTTGCACAGAGGTGGTGCATGCACTGTCCACCACAACTATAGACGTCTTTGCCTGAATATCCATATCTGTATGGCCATGGGGGCAATCATCATGGAGCTGATCAGCACACATATATGTGAAATGTAAAGAAAATGGATAATACTGCCAAAAGTCACTCAAACCAAAACCAACAAGCAGTATTCACGATGAACGACTCCAGCCAGCAAAGTTGAACAAGTTTATTGCAAAAACACACATAGACACTTGTATTTCCTTTTTCATAAACGCCTTCACCATACATCCACATGCGTTTTCGTCATTAAAATGGCTTCATCAGATGACCAGCATACCCTAAAACATTTAATTTATACTGAAACACATCCTTATTTACCAATAAAAATTCACCATTAATTAATTATCTTATTATATAACCCCTTTGTTAAAATTTATGTAAAATACATTTCTTATTAAATATATTAAATATATTAAATATGATGTTATAAATATAATAAAAAACATCCATTGTTTAAACATCCATTAAAATTAAATCATTTAAAACTATTATAATACATAAAAAAAATAAATATATCTCATTCACATTTATTTAATCATATTGTGTATAACAGTGCCCTCTCCTGACCATTCATATTTATTACATTCAAAGTTTTGCAGATCTCATTTTTATTATGGAAATACAATCATTCAAACCAGGGGCTTTATCAGCTTCTAAAGTGATCTGCCACCAAAGTTCTCTAAATTCAACTTTTTCTTCCCATAATCCCCCTCTAATATCAGTTTTAACCTGTTCTATAACTAAAAATTTATATTTGTAATCAGGACAAACTTTAGTGTGCTTGAATAAGGGATTACTTTCTTTTCCTACTGAAATTTCATAGACATGTTTGTAGATCCTTCTTTTTAATTTCCTTTCAGTCTTTCCTATGTAGAAGGATCAACATTTTTCACAAGTAGCTAAATATATTATGCCTTTAGATTCACAATTATAATATTCGCCACTGTTTACATGTCTTCCTCTGCTTTCTAAAAATATTCTATCACTATTTATAATGTATGTACATTGGGTACAATGCCCACATTTATATGTACCTATTCTGTTTCTCTTTTTATCTATCTTATTTTTGTTATTGCTATTCTCTATTATAGATCTTATATTTTGTGAATTCTTAAAAGTTACTTTCTGTGGTATATTAGCTAAATTTTCTATGTCAGTCAAGGCTACAAATTTTCCCCATTCTTTTAAAAATATATTTTTAACTACATTGTTCAATCCATTGTATTCAAGCACCGTTTGCTGGAATTCTTCTCCTTCATACTTTTTATTACTATCGATTTCATTGTTGAAGTCCTTCTTTTTGTATATGGGGCAAAATTTATCTTGTCTCCCTTTTTCCACTTCCTGTCTTATTTGTGCAATAAATGCTAATGGATAACTTCTCTCTAGAAACATTTTTTCTAAAAGTTCACATTCTTTTTTAAAATCTACATCAGAGCTTGTCATTTGACTTCCTCGAACAAACTGTCCCTTCACTATGTTTCTTTTGCAGTGAAAGGGGTGGGCACTCTCAAAGTGTAAATAGGAATTGCAAAAAGTATCCTTTCTAAATATTCTAGTTCTTAGTTCATGTCCATCTTTATAAACTTCTAAATACAAATATTTCACATTAGATTCAGAAATATTATATGTGAATTTTAGGAAATTGGTAGTGTTCTCTACATATTCCAAAAATTCTGTGAATATTTCTCTTCCAGCTATCCCAAAAAATTAATATATCATCCAGGAACCTTCTATATATCTTCCAACAATTCTTAAATTCAGAGTTGAATATATATTTTTCTTCCCAATAAGCAAGTATTAAATTAGCATATGTTGGGGCGCAAGCCGCACCCATTGCTACCCCCTGTTTTTGTTGATAAAATTCCCCATTAAAATAAATGAAGTTATTCTTCAAGACCAATTCCATTAGCCAAGTACTTATTAATTTCTCATTTTGTGTTAAAACTACATCTTCGTAAACAATTTCCTCAAACATTTTTGTCCCTTCTTCGTATGGGATGCAGGAAAATAAATCAATAATATCTATTGTAACAAATAATAGTTGATCATTAACAAAACTGTCAGGTAATTCCTTCAATAAATCCCAAGAGTCTTTCAAAATACATTTCCTTTTCATCCATACACTTTTTAATTTTTTGTCTATAAATTTGGCTAAAGGATATGTTTTTGACCCTTCTGCCGAGACTATCGGTCTAAACGGTGGGTCCTCTTCATTTTTATGAACTTTGGGTATACCAAATATCGTGGGGGTTCTAGGTTTGTCTACTTTCAAATATTTAAAGGTATTATAATCTATAATCTCTTCGTTTAACATATCATGCAAAATAACATCTATTTTATTATAGGCTATATTCATTTCATTCAAAGATACTATTGAGTATCTGGTTTCATTCCATAGGATAGTATTCATTTTACCTTCGTATAGAATACTATCCATAATGACTAATCCACCCCCTTTATCAGGTTTCATCACTCTAATTTTGCTATTAGTTTTTACCTCATACAACAAATCACTTTCTTTCTTGCTTAAATTTGGATTATACCATATTTTATTTGTTTGTTTCCTTACTTCTGATTCTATAATTTTCTCCACATTTTTTAGTTGGGGGTGTAACGGGGGGTTATATATACTTTTCCGTTTCAATTCTGTCTTAAATTGAACTTTGTTGTTGGGAAACATAATACGTAAATTTACCTTTCTTAAAAAAATTTTTATATCCAATATACTACCTGTTACATCACCTTTCCTATTAGGTATAAATTTAAGGCCCCTAGAAAATAAATCAAAATGTTCCTTTTCTAAAACTAATTCACTAAAATTATAAATTGTAAAATTATTGTACACATATTTATACTTATCTTTTACTATTTCTTTGTCAATATGTATTGTGGGGCGGAGATTCAATAAAATTTCCCCCTCCCCCTTCCCCCCTCCTCCCTGGAAAATATTGCTGCTGAGGGCCCTGTTTACTTTTCAGTCTTTCAGATCTCCTTAAGGGTGGGAATACTGTATCATATTCCTGTCCATCCTCATCAAAAAAACATGTTCCACCATCATTAACATTAAAATTATTTTCTCTATCATTAGATTTGTACCCATTGACATAATTAATATATCTTTTGTTAGGTATAGGGTAACATGTATTATTCTCATACTCATTAATATCTCTCTCAAGTTTTTTAATTTTTCTACTTACTAAATCTTCACATTTTATATCAATATCCTTCCTAATGTTGTAATATTTTTCCTTTTCTTCTCTAATTGAAAAAATTAAATCATCTTTAATATGCTGGTCCAGTTCATTAATATCTTTCTGTATAGCTTCTTGGCTTTTTATGTTATCTTTAATAATTAGCTTCAATACATCAATACCACATTTATTAAACACTTCTAAAAGTTCTTTGTGGAAGTCAGTGCCAATAACAACATTATTTGGGAACTTAAAAACACGTAATCCCTTAGGAACAATGTCTCTGGATATACATTCTTTTAAATATTCATTCTCTATATCCAATATTTTAAATTTGTGCATTAATTTAGACAGTTTATCAATTTTGTTTCTATAAGTATCATTCAGACCTTCTCGTTTGTTATTACAGTCCCATTTGAACACATATTTGCCTTTCAACCAGTCGGAAGTCTCTTTATGCATAATAGTTGACACAGTACCTGAGTTACAGCCACGCTCTTCACGAAAAGCATTATTATTTCCATTAGGGCCATTTCTTGTTTCCAGGTTTTTAAAGATTGTCGGAGTATTAGCAGCATCAAAAGTACCTTGAATTCCTCCATTATTAAGTCCACCAAGGTCGATGGCTTCGGAAATTCCGCCAATAAGCTCCCCTTGCTTCCGGTTATTTTTTCCACTCCTAGCGTTTAACCCTTCGGTTCTTGGTACACGCGATTGGATGTTGACGCTGCTAGACTCTAGGAACGACTGGCTGATGGGTGTAAGAAGTTCTACTAAAGCTGTTAACTGGCCAATGAGTTTCCTACACACAGTTGACTCTATACAATTTTGATGTATGACAGGGGGTTCATGACTGTTAAATGTGGTGGACTTTTCTGAGGCAGTCACTAAGGACCTAAGTGAGGGGACATCAGGGCATACAACCCTCTGGACTGAGTCAAGCCATCTCACTATATTCCCCCCTTCAGGCATCATTTATAAAGCACCCACTTAGTCATCCATGGTACTATCATTGTAGGGGTCACTTAGTGACCCATTGATGGTACACATAATAAACACAGGGATATCTGCATCCAATATCTGATCTGTAAGCAGCAGTGTTCAACAGGCTCAGTCCTGGGTCCTCTACTGCTTGGAATTCCTGTGACTATGATACAAGCAAATACTGAATGTCTGTGGCTAACATTGCTGGCTGATGCCTGCAAATTGTGAGCACTCATAGAGTCTGAGAGTTATGTCAATATCCTACATGAGGATATTGAGGAACAAATGCCTGTTGACATAGTAGTGGCCATAAACTCCATGCAAATATATATGTAGTATCATTTCCATTACTAACACCTATGTACTTGGTAAGTAACACATCAGTCACAGCATGTGATGTACATACTCGGGGGGGAAAGAACTGGACACACAGACCTGAGCACACAGGCTTACACCTATTGTGCCTGAGATCACCATGTCTCCCCAGTGGTATGACGGGAATCATATGTCATAGATGAGGTCCCTATCACCCATAATTGACATACTCGTAATCTCCATGTACTCTTCCCTCAGCATGTCAATATCTGAGTGCAATGGCCATTTGGTAATGGACCTTTCCAAGCAGTACTTGCACTTGGACACAACAGTATGGTCCTTTACAAGGGAACTTCATGTCTTCAGCATGTGTTCAATGGGGATCATCTGAAATGAGTGTCATTGTAACCTGTGGCATGCAGACTACTTACAGGTGATCTCTGCCTTGCATACGGGGCAATGTGTGACTCTGCTTGATTGTAACTGCTTCATATCTGTAGGTGACATAGTACATGGCTTAATTACTCTAAGGACATTAACCTAGTATGTGTTGTTAGTAATACATTCTAGTGGGAGAGATTTGTCTAGCAGACTTTAACCCATCTTTGAAATAGAACCCTGGCTAATGGCAAGCAGAGCACCTCAGTGCATCTCAGCACATACCATCTGTATAATTGGCTAAGTGACTGTCATTTCATCACAGAACTTCTGCCTGTGCCCCTCTTGGACTAGGGAATATGTGCTGATCATGTAAATCAGAGTATATAGTTTTCTATGATTGTGATGACAATATGGCCATTATGCTAGTGAAGTACAAACATCCTATGGTACCATAAGCTGATGCAAATTGCTCTAACAGCCACACACACACAAACATGGCTACACTGAGGATAGCACCACTTCCAATTACTGCTTACGGCACACACATAGTGCAAGTTGGCTGTATGTAGATTAGAACACTTACCTATGTAATGGTACACACTACAGATCACAGTACGTGATGAATGCAATGAAGCTCATGTCTGATAGTACTATCAGTTTAGGACATATTATTGTAGATTACAACTACATTGCTAGTTGTGGTCAGGCATTTGGAAGGCCATATCACCTGCTACATATAAAATTCTGCAAAACCCTACCTCTTTCTAAGTTACTGAGGTGATTATATTTATGCCATATGGGCATATACACATACCAAGTGGCCTGGAGTGAGATTTGAACCCCTACTTATCTAGTTTTACACATTATAGAACACATTACTTTTCGCATGCACCACAGGTTAAGTCTGATGCTATAATGGCAGCTTGAAGTCTTAAGGTAGATGACAACATCAGGCCTTGTAGAAGAGGGCAGTGTGGACCCCAGCAGCAACTTACAGGGACAAAAACTGCATAACCATTGGAGTTTGATAGCTAGTGAGAGTTTCTTAGCTGTTTGGCAGGGAGATACACACACACACACACACACACACACACACACACACACACACACACACACCAAGTGCCTGTAGTGCGAGTAGAACCCCTACGTATCTAGTCTTACACACTATAGATCACCACACCTCCTGCATGCACCATGGCTTAAGTTGGATACTAAAATGGCAGGTAGTAGTCTTAATGTAGATGGCATCATCAAGCCTTGAAGAAGAGGGCAGTTTGGAAGCCAGCAGCAACTTACAGGGCCAAAAAGTACATAACCATTGCAGTTTGGTAGCGATTTGGGGTTTCTCAGTTGTTTGGCAGTGGGATACACACACAAACAGACACACACACACACACACACACACACACACACACACACACACACACACACACGCACGCACACACACACATACACCAAGTGGCCTGCAGAGAAATTAGAACACCTACTTATCTAGTGTTACACACAATTGATCACAATATTTATCACATGCGCCATGACTTAAACTGGATGCTACAATGGCAGCTGGTAATCTTAAGGTAAATTACATCAGGGCTTATAGAAGAGGGCAGTTTGGAAGCCAGCAGCAACTTACAGGGCCAAAAAGTGCATAACTATTGCAGTTTTGTAGCCAATGAGGTATTCTTATTTGATTGGTGGGGAATGCATATATATTTATATATATATATATGTGTATATATATATATATATATATATATATATACATATATATATATATATATATATATATATATATATATATATATATATATATATTCACTATGTAATTTCGAAATACTGAAATCCCAAATTTCAGTATTTTGAAATTACATAGCCGAAGACACCAAACACCGAAACCCTAAAATCGCATAATTCAAAATCCCGATGCTACACTACAGATTAGGCACACACAAACACATACACACCACTTTCCCCCAACTCAAATATAATATCCTACATTACAGATAAGTGGGGGGGCAAGCCCTCCTGCACCCCCACACCCCCCTACTTATATATACTAACTCCAAGATCACACAGACACACACAAGCAACTCACTCACGCACATTATACACACCCTCGCACACACACATCACAGTCAAAACACACACTGACAGACACTAAAGCCCCTAACCAACAGACATACACATACATACATACCCAAACTCACATCTTACTATTCACACACCACAACACCAGAAGTGCTAGTTCAAAATCTCCGTACTTCGGGATTTTGAATTTCACGCTTCTGGTTTACCGGTATTCCAAGACTTCGGTATTTTAATTTCGAAATACTGAAATTTGGGATTTCAGTATTTTGAAATTAAAAAGGGAACCCATATATATATATATATATATATATATATATATATATATATATATATATATATATATATATATATTTATAAATATATAAATAAATATATATATATATATATATATATATATATATATATATATATATATATATATAAATACTTATATATATATATACATATATATATATATATAGGTATATATACATATATATATATATATATATAGGTATATATCTATTTGAAAATACATAGAGATAGGTATACTATGTATGCAAGCAAGTGTGACAGATGGATATGTGTACTTATATATATATATATATATATATATATATATATATATATATATATACATATCTATACATAACAGGTCATTCTGATGAAGGGGAAACAGGATTGTGCTTGTTTAACTAAGTGTATGGACATGCTCAGTGGGACTGTCAGTACTTATAAAGTGATTCCAGGTCACACCTACCTGCACTCCAGTCCAGGACAATTTGTGTACTACATACACTGAAATCTGTCTCTGTTTCTGCAGTACTGCGCTTCACTCAAAATGTCCATGGCATTCTCCAGCTGTCTGATATAATTAATATGTGACAGAGGTTCATAATGTTACATGACACACAGACTGACAGTGACACCAGCATAATAATACCTCACATGCAAAAGATGTGGATACTTCCAGATTTGAACCATAAATGGCATCACCCATGCTGACTTCCCTAGTCCACTGAGCCACACAAGCTGCCAACCAGAGAGTAATCATTCATCCCACAATCAATAGCATACATATGTACATTGCTATTCCTGCATTAAGTGAGACATACAATGTATGATCGATTTCCATGTTACTGCCCTGAGTTTGCCTGGACTGCTGATATACCACTGAAGACCTACTGTTAAAGCGGTTATGTGGGAAATCTGCTGTGTTGCGTGTGGGGGAACAACACCACATGTTCTGCGGGGATACAGAGTAGTCCAACTATCATGTGACCCCACTGTTTAACATCTCCCTTGACTGATGTAGTGCATATTCCAATCATGAGGCCTAGTGAATATTAAGGAACACATACTAGTGGACTGGGTAACTGTAGCCCATTGTGGATGTTACTTGTGTCCAAATAGCCCACTATATTTCCTTGCATAAATGCAGCAGATCCATACATACAATACCATATTATAGTAATCCTTACAAGTAGTGGGTAGGTTAGGGACTTACCTTGCGAAATCAGCAGTTGACAGAAGTGTAGTTTAGGGCTGACTCTGTCTGATGCAAGCAGTACACAGCCAATACATGGATAGATACAGGTCATGTGGGTTGCCTGGCATCAATTTTACTATATGTATATGAGTAGGTGTAAGGTGTCAGTCCCTAGGGCCCTGGGTTGTCAGTGAATGTGCTATGCATTGTCTCTTATCCAAAGTCAGGGTGTACTGGGCATGCCTATGTCTGCCTACAGGGACATCATCAGGGGGGTTTTCCTCCGAGTCCTGTGACTGTTGCTGTGGTGACCTAGGCACTGATGGGGCGGCTGTATATCCCTTCCCTTTTCTGATCCTGCTTCAACTGTTTCCACAGGATCATATTGTGTAGCATAGCACATATTGTGAATATATGTGCACATGTGGCTGGAGAGTACTGCAGGGCTCGACCAGACATATCAAGGTACCAGAACTCTGACTTCAGAAGCAAAAATACATGCTCTATAATGTTCCTAGTTTGTGCGTGTGCCTCATTATGGCATTCTTCGGTGGGTGGGTGTGTATTTCTGATGGATGCTATCATCTATGATTCCAGGGTGTAGCCAGCATCCCCCAGTAAATGGCTGTGTGGGATGTTCCTCCCTAGCCAACATTTGGTACAGTTGTTATGCTTGGGAGATTTGGGAGTCATGATAACTGCTAGGGCTGGTAGCACACACATTCATGGTAATCCCCTGAGCATTGTACATGACTTAGCAGTTGATGGAGTGGTACCCCTTGTGGTTGATGTAGATTCTACCCTCCTCACTGGTTGGTGCCTTGATGTGTATATGACTGCAATCTATGGCACCCAGTACTTTAGGGTAGTGTGCTACATGGTAGAAGTGATACATATTGCTGGCCCTCACCTCAGCGGTGAGGGGAAAAGAAATCTGCTCACTGGGATGTGGTAGCATGGCATCCAGGACCTGGTGGAGTACCCTGGATGCTGATGCCTGTGAGACCCCCATCATGTTCCAAGCTGGTGTTTGGAAAGTACCTGCAGATAGTATCCTAAGGGCTACACATACCTGTTTCCACTGGGATGGGTTCTCCTCTGTTGGTTCTGGATCTGAGTTGAGGATGGCAGAGCTCAGTGAGTTCTTGTAGTATGTCTCTGTCCTACCTATAGCACTCTACAATCTCCAGCTCATGTCACTTCTGGAAGATTACCCTGGGCCTGAACCACTCTTCTCCTTCTCTGTCTAGGCCTATAGTCAGCAGCAGCAGCACTGACTTCAGCATTTAGCACATACAGGTATAGCAGACTTGCAGCATTCCCTAGAATTTTGTCAGTTAAAATTCCCAAGTCTGTACTCCAAGGGTCCACAGTATTGGGGCAACATCAGAATGTAGGGTGTATGCATACTTTATAGAGCTCTGTTGAAGGTGCAGAGTGTCTGACTGGCTAATTATGATGCATTCCACCTGCCTACAATATTCATTTAATGGCCCTATTTTATCTTAAACAAGGGTCAAAACTAATTACATAAATTTTTTTCAGACATGCTCACCACAGAGGTGCACCACACAAACACGCACACTGAAGGTAAACAAAGCTTAGAACTTAGTGGACACACTCACCCCTGAAAGGACATGCTCATTCATGTGGCATAGCATGTAAACACCAACACCTAAGCTGAAATGAGCTTAGAAGTCAGTAGACACCCCCCTCCCAGTGTCAGCTACATCCTGTGTAAACAGCAACATTGGTCTAAACCTACACAAAGGGTATATGCTGACACAATTACGCCTTTCTGCTATTCAGTAACTCCACCTCATTTGCTCATTTGCATGGGTATCTGTGCTCACAGCCTGTAAAGTGCACGCTTCATAGCCCAACCATGTTAGCAACAGCACCGATGCACCACTGTAGGACTCTTTTCAGAGTCCTGTAATACATTTCTGTTACATAATATTAATTTTTTTCCAAATTTTGTTTTTAGTTTTCTATAAAACATGTTTGCGCAGTGCAGTGTGCCATGCAAGCATAACCAGATTATTTAAAAAATTTTATTTTCAGTTATTTCCTTTAATTTTTCTGACATATAGGATATTAGTTTCACTCATACGTGCATGTGGTATGACATTTCTGTGTATATATCTCCATTTTTACAACCCATTTTGTCTGTCTACACCCCTGTACATGGACTTTTTCCACGTACACTACCGACACTGACATGGGGTCTAAACAGATGCCTGTCTGCTTGCTGGATCACTCTACCTGCCTCATTTGCATGACGTGCACCTGCTTATGAGGTGATTTGCATGCCATGGAAATTTTCATGTTAGAGCATGTATACACACTGCTCAGCAGCACTAACTGAATCTAAAAATGTTTACATCCATGTAAGCAGCGCAGTGCAATGCCTACACAGAAAAAAAATGTGTAGGCTTTATTAAATTTCCCCCAGTGTCAACAGTATCAGTACACCTAATATTAAGCAATTATATCAAAGGTTACTTAGCCTGGTATATAGTTTAAATGAAGAGAGTTGGCAAAATTATATTTATTGACAACAGCTAATAAACAAAGAGTGGAAGAGAATCATGTTGTCCAATTAGTATAAGGGGCAGGCAACAGTATATACACTGGGTTTAAGAGCATAACTAGAATAGAATGGATGAAAGGAAAAGCTACTAGACACTTTTCTGTAGCTGATTTGCCTGGAACTGCTTTAATGCAAACAAAAGTCCTGAACTAGTCTTGACAAACACTCACCAAATAAAAGAGAAACTAGAGTTTAATATCAAGCAGCAGTCCAAGTATTTATTAGACTACTAATGGAGCCTTAAATGCCT
This sequence comes from Protopterus annectens, assembly GCF_019279795.1. Classification (NCBI taxonomy): domain Eukaryota; kingdom Metazoa; phylum Chordata; order Ceratodontiformes; family Protopteridae; genus Protopterus; species Protopterus annectens. The sequence goes on along the minus strand of NC_056737.1, from coordinate 442,675,476 downwards.
TAGCAAAAGCCAATACAGACTAGTACAAAACAATATAAAAACAGATCAATAAATAAAACCCCTTCAGTTAGTGTTGGTGCTGAATATAATGGAATTAACATAAATCAGCAATAGTATAAAAGAATACAGTAATAATAGCTTGTGAATTTTTTCAGCACTTAGCAATATAGCTATAGTCACAAGGCAACCTATGATTGAGAGTCTAAACTGAATGGTGGGCATTAAAACCAGGTAGGGAAGGGGATGTTGTCAGTACTGTTTTCTGAAGTTAAACAGTTGTCTGTTTTCAAGTATTTAGAAGGAATCAATGCTAGAAACCTTTGTATTTTTTTAGTCTTCTGGCACTGAGCAATGCTATATTAAGATAAGCCTGATATGGAATTGCAAGGTTGGTAGGAACAGGAGACTGAGTTTATGCAAAAAGGCACTATGGGAGCAGAAAGTATCTTTGCTAATATGCATAAGTGTTGGAGAGAAAAGTTCAGGCTATCCCTAGGGAGCGGGTAGGATTCCAAACCAAAGAAACATGGAGCATAGCTTTTGGGGCCTCAAGGTCCAAGTACGCCAACAACTAAAGGAAGCAGCAGAGTCCATAAGATAAATTTTCAAAAAACTTGTAAAAGTAGCAAAAACTGCTATAGATCACAAAAGGTTTGAGCCATTGTGCAGTTTATTATCTAAAGTAAAAAAAAAATAAACAACTAGAAGTTAAGTGCATTTGTTCATATATCAAACGGACTTCTGCAGAATTAATTTTACAATATAAACATCACACTTATACAACTTCCAGTGTAATCACATGATAAGCTAAAATAATTTCCTAAAATGTAAAGTGACATCAGTATTAAAATTCAAGCAGCACAGTTAAATAATATATAACTACAATACACTTTAAAAAATGTATTAATAACCAATTTTTCATTCACTTAAAAACTGGTTCATTCATATGAAAACAAATTAATTCATTAACATAAAAAGTCAATTCATTTACTTAAAAAAATAACTCATACACACAGAAAAAACATTATTGTTCATATGCATATTCATATTAAACATATTAAAACTAAACATAACACAAGAACAGATGAATATATAAAACAGATATGGTAAATATATACACCTTAAAAACAAATTTTGCTGCTTTTATCTTTATAACAGGAATAATTGAAACATGCTCATTTAAACCTGGTTGTGTAGTGCTGTTTATTTTAACTACCATATAAGTTCCCTATATTCAATACATGTCTCCCATTGGCCTCTCCTCAAATCTATATCAATAATTTCTAAAAATCCAAAAAGGTGGTCCTTGTAATCCTTACAAACCAAAGTATGCTTTTATAAAGTAATATTAATATTTTCTCATAATATCATGCATATCCTTAGATATCTTATTGAGTAAAACTCTCTCTGTTTTACCAATATAGAAATATAGGTATTCATTGCAAACAACCAAATCCACCAAACCTGGTGTAGCACATTGCCTTTGGTCAAAAACACTTCCATGCACATTTAAGAATAACATAGTTGTTCTCCAGAGTATGAGGACCTGATTACAAAATACACATTTAAAGATCGCAAATGTATTACTTCTTTCCCTTTTTGCCATATTCATCTCTAAAGTCCCTTTAATGTTTCTTTCCACTTTAAATACAAAACCGGGTTCATCTCTAACCAACTTAAACATGTTGTCATTTGTTTTAAAAACAGACAAATTTTTCTTTTTCTCTATCTCCTTGATTGTGAGTCACTACTGTATTTTAGGACTAAGGCTCTCGTATAGTCCTTTTTACTACTCTCTTGTCTTTCTATATCATGTAATATTTTTTTTATTCATTATTAATCCTCCAGTCCTTAATAAGGAGATGTATTTGGTTCTTAATCCTTTTGAAACTTCACCCATAATCTTAACAATAATCTCTTGTGGATAACCCCTTTCCAAAAACATTTCCATAATCCTTTGTGCCCTGTTCATAAATAAATTGTACACTAAACACAATCTGGCTATTTGGACATATTGTCTTTTAAACAAGTTCTTCTTACAATACCAAGCATTATTAATTTTATAGTGAAGGTAAGTATTAGAAAAAGTAATTTCTAAAAAACTTTAGAAACATAATCACCTGTGGAAATGGTGACATAACTAATTAACTGCCTCCTTATTATATTGACAAGTAAACCTAAAAAAGAGGTACTATCAGAAATATAATTAAAAAAATGTAATGATCATATCATCTGATGTCTCCCACATAATAAATGTATCATCCAAACAGTGTCCATAGAAATTCCGTCACATATGATAATCAGAATTGAACATCATTTTTTTCTCCCAACTTAACTTGGTGTATATGCTTCCATGGTTATGCCTTTAATCTGTTTGTAAAATTATCCCTCAATGAATACAACATTGTAAAAGTTACAGTAAAAGGTAAATCTCCTTCTTATTCAGATGTTTATATGAATTTAAAGCTAAGACAAACAGTTTCAATTCTAAATCATTGAGTATACTTGTAAACAAACCTACCACATTCACCATTAAAAAAGCTAAGTTTATTTTTGTAATATTCATATATTATTTTCTCAAAAAAATCCCATAAATCAATAAGAATGTGCTTCTTATGCTCTAAAAATATCCCCTTAAGCAACCTATCAATGAAGACTGCCAAAGGGTAGGTTTTGGAATCTTGACTTGCCATACTTAATATATAAGCAGGGACAACTATATTCTGTACTTTTGGTATTCAAAATATAGCTGGCACAACCTGTTTTTTTGTTGAATAGGAACCTATAACACAGGGGGTAATTACTCCCTGAGTAAAGGCATCTTCTATAAGTTATATTTATTTTGTTCTTATATACCAGAGTATACTTATCATTACCCTGCACCATCCCAAAAATTTAGCTAACATAATCCATAAAGTTAACCAAAAACATTCTATCACCTATTTCGGGCTTCATAATTCTAACTGAACTATCTTTAGTTTAGTTAAAGTAGTCAAAAGTCAAATTTGTTATTATTTATTTATTTTACATTTGTTGGCCGGGATTGTCTGACTGAGCCGAAGAGCCCTTTTTCAGTGGAGGCCCGGGGAGAAAAGCTCTAACATATTATACAATCTTAATTATAAATTAGCATTAAACAGCAATGTTACAGGATTATTACAAGGCATTACGTAGCAATACAATTAATTTTTAGTTAAATTTGAATATCTCTGGTGTCTTTGGTTTATATAATCATAAAAATCATTTTCACAAGCCTTTTCTAACACCATAATTGTTTTGTTTAAAACAGGATTAAATTTAACTTCCCAGTATATACATGTAAATCTATCAATAATTTGGCTATATCTGTATTTTTCTGTGGTATAAATTTAAAACCTTTCTCAAATTGAAAATATTTTATCAGCCTTAAAATAGCTGTAATTAAATATGCTAAAACTTCTGCAACTTAGCAGAATACCACCATAGGAAGAGTTGATATTGGTATTCAATAGTAACTCATGGGTTAGGATTAGGATTGCTAATAATCTCCCCTAAACTGTCAAACATTTAACAACCCCTAGAATTACACTATTTACTGAGCCAATTTTCAGAAGCAGATTATTTCTGTTGCTTGCCAGATTCAGATACATACATGGAAAATCATACATACAGCAAACAAGTAATCTCCGTGGTATCCCCGAAGTCACAAAACAACCCAATAAAGTGTAGTGTGTCCAAAAACAAAACAGTGTAAGAAACTTCTCTGTGTGGAAGATTTTCAGTCCATATATTTCTGGTTAATCACTGTATATTAATCATATCAAGCAATAGTAGTAGAAGTAGCAAACTTAAACTCGTCTTAAGTCAAAACAAAACAAAAATTATAATAGAAAACATATACTTGTACAGCATTACTAAGTATTCGAAAGTAATCCAAGCAAGGCAGGCAGTCTGTTTCCAGTCGAAAATCCTTTATAAGATTTTCGACTGGAAACAAACTGCCTGCCTTGCTTGGATTACTTTCTAATACTTAGTAATGCTGTGCAATTATATATTTTATATTGTTATTTTTTGTTTTGTTTTGACTTAAGATGAGTTTAAGTTCGCTACTTCTGCTGCTATTGTCTGATCTGATTAATATACCGTGATTAACTAGAAATATATGGACTGAAAATCTTCCACACAGAGAAGTTTTTTACACTGTTGTGAAAATCATACATACAATACATACATGGAAAATCCCTTTTCATGTTATCCAAGTTGGAGCACCTGCCATCTTTCACTGCCACATGTGCAACAACCATGTTATATGCATATGTGGAGTGAAGATATTTAAATACCTTAGTGTCATCACAAATTCTGGAACTTGAGAAACAAGTGACCTGTTACACCACTTAATGGGCTGAGGTAAGATAAAGTATCAGTATGTCTAATTATTTAGTTGCCTATAACAAGGATGTTTTCATGTTTGTCAATATATACTGTCTGTCCTAGGGGATCCTGTATACCCCTTTAATAACCCATGCTTGTGGTAACAATAGTAATGTATTTAGTGATTGAGGTATGATTTTGCTGCTATGGCCTTGGCACATTAGTACATTGTTTAGGAGGCATAGGAGTCTTTAGGATGGACTTTGACCTTCACTCAGCCAAAAAGCTGCTAGTAATCACAACAAGCCTAATAAATTACTCATATCTCACATGCATACGGGTTGATGATAAGCTGGTTCGCCGTATGCTCATTGCCAAGCTCCAGTCATCATAAAATCAAAGCCGAATGATATAATGGTGCACATGATCAAGACAGTAAAATACCTGCTTCTGTGATTCATTTCTACAATAAGAAAAAGGCATGCCTTATCTATTAACCTTTCTTGTTCAACAGGGGTGGTTGTCGCTCTGTACAATCAACCTGGGTTACACACTAAGTGGAGTTTATTGGACTGTAATGTATAAACGTGTGTTTTCATGACATGACTAATGAAGACAGTTTATTAGTAAATGTATTTACAGTGGTATGGCCCTTCATGCAACTGTGTGTGTGTGTGTGTGTGTGTGTGTGTGTGTGTGTGTGTGTGTGTGTGTGTGTGTGTGTGTGTGTGTGTGTGTGTGTGTGTCTGTGTGTGTGTGTGTGTGTGTTAATGAGTATCCTCAGTATATGCCTATCATTTTATATTAACTTTATGTAGTTGTTTCATATATTAATGCAATGAAGATTGAAGTGTAATGTTTCATATTAAAATGCAAGATGCGAGACTATGTTAAAATACCTTGGCAGCATTAATATAATTCATTAAATGGTGCCTGAAGCTTCAAGGTGGGGAGAGCCTGAAAGAATATATTACATTAATATTATCAAAATTCTTAGCATGCACACACTTATACAGATTTTAGCCCTTAAGGATAAATATGTCCTGGTGGATTGTCTTGGACTTATAAAAGATTTAAAAAATAATTTAACATATAATTCTTTAAGCTTGGCAGACTGGAAATGAGTCATGAAGACAAAATCTGTAGCAGGCACAATTTCATATACTTTCATTTTAACATGTTGTAGCTATTGCCAAGATAAAATGTCTGCTGTATCCTGACATAACCCTGACTCAAGGCACCAGATGTCTAATTTGGTGAAAAACATGTTTTCTTCTCAGACATCAGCAGGTGATCTTTTCTGAGGTTATAATATATTAAATGCAAGCATACTTTGTTACTCATAAACTATCTTAATCAGCAGAACACTAGTAAAGATCATTTCCAAAAAATGTATGTAGGCAAAGGGATTTCTGTTAATTTCTGTTATACTGATTCAGACATGACTATTTCAGAAAGTGACTGATGTATATATCTCCATCAGACCGGTAGATGCGTAACTTGATCATGAGTATGACATTGTCTGTTCCATAAGTAACAGGCATTTGTACTAAAGCTAGGGTGGTATTTTCAATGGTACAGCAATCAGCTTAGAAATGCATGCATGCTTTAATGATTTTTTATTGTTATTTTTTCACATATATAACAAAAAGCGTTAAAGAACTGCAAGTGTATTTACCCTATATTACTACAAATCTTTAGATCCTTAAATTTCTGATACTTTGTGAATTTTATTTTGGTTTTATTTTATGCATTCTAGACCTCCCACAGGCAAGCTGAATCACTTGTTCATAATTTTTCTGTCCTCTGTCCCTTTTGATTTGCAGAGTGTACTTATTATCGTCTGTTTTGACTTTTGGTATGAGTGCTATATTTTTTGCAGTTCTTTGAACTGGTTATTAATGCTCTTAGGGAATCATGACTTGCTGAGGGGTGCATAGTTCTTTTTTAATCTTCGTCTGTCAGTGTCTTTACAGATCCTATTGTAGGAATCCTTTCCATGGCTTTTTTCTTTCTTGAATATTATTATTATTATCAAGTCATGGGGCAGTAGTGAAAGAATCCTTGGACAAAGCAGAATGAGCAAGGAATATGTCTCTCTGGATACTTCATGCAGTATTTATGCATCAAAATCATCAATTATCACATCCAGACCTCCCCCGTCCACTTTGATTATGGAGATACAGTGATGCTGGTCCAAAGATGTGCAGATTTCTTTTGTCCTAAACCTTTACAACTTCCCACTGTGATAATTAATGGGGCTTTCCTCAATGTATGCCAGCAGTCATGCCAGTAATGAGAACTCCAACAAGGACTTCTTTCTCAGAGATTCAATGTTTCCCATTAAAGTTTGCCCACAGATAACTGTAATTTGTCACAAAACTTCCATCATTCGACTTTTGACACAATAGTGAGTATTTTTTTTTCTGATAAGGAATCCTAGATCTAGACATTGCACTTTAAAAGAATGCTACCCACTCATACTAGTTTCTTTGAAATATTAGAAGATTTTTATTAAATTGCTCTATCTTTCTGCCACTGTCCTCTCCTGTAAGCTTGCATCATCTCCACTTCTTTAATTACATTACATCTCCAACTAAATGCTTGTCTTATGGCTGCATTATTTTCACTAACAACATATTTGTTTATTTACACTTTGTTGACTAGATTAGTCCCACTAGGCCAATGTCCTCTTTTCATGAGAAACCCAAGGCAGTATTCATACTGACTAGGGGAAATTTGACCAGCACACCACAGAACGTCCCTGACTCCTTTTGATAAGTTCCATGGCAAATAGGTTCATAGGTGTTTACTAGGTTAATGACCACAAGGGCCTTTTTAAGCCTAGCCATGCATTCCATATCTCTGACAAGTTCTGATACCCTCGATAAGTGTAAGCATGGGACGGGGAGATGAACCATTTACAGGTTACCTGCATCCATTACAGACATAGGTGCCAAACCAGGGATAAATTTCCAATTTCCCATCCAGTTGTGCAAGTTGCACTTGAATTGTGTTAGGGAGGAACTCTGCTTCACGTGGATGGGGGACTGTTCTATAGATGGGGTAGTCTCTGGGATACATACCTATCTCACCAGCATATCCTATTTATATCACAGGCAAGGTTTAAGTCTTTAGAATGGCTAGTTATGGTGCTGTTTGTTTTGTGGATGTGCAGGAGGTCCATCAGAGTGGAGTATGACAATGCTCTGTATGCCAGGCATAGATCTCCCCCCAAAAGCCTGTAAGAGACAGAATACAGGGATAGGGCCTTGAGGCCATCTGCAAAGGACATTGTACTTATGCCTTGTATTCTTTTAGTGAGGAACCTCTGTGGATGTTCCAATGTTAGATATGCCTGTTTATGTACATATCAAAGGGGACATTGTACTCAATGATAGGTGTGACAAATGCCAAATACAGTGGAACAATGACTTCCTTGGACTTAAATGCCATACCTTTGTTTATAGGTTGTGCAACATAGAATGATTTCCTCACCACTGTAGACACATGATGGTCAAAGGCTAGATTATTATCTATGTGTGTTTGTTAAGTCCCTGACTACTGGGTCAACTCTAAGGGGTATGTTGTCAATATGATAGCTACCAGGGGTGAATGACTTCCCAAAGGATACTATTATGCATTTCTTGGCATTTAGTTTTTGTCCATGGCTCTGACACCAGTTGTTTGTCTGTTGTCAGCCTCCTGAGGAACCACCAGTTCATACAGATGGTACCTCAGTTGAACATCTCCTTTGAAGGACAGGACACTCAGGAGTGCAGCAGCCCCTATGCTACATTGCAGTGTCAGTATTGGAAAATTACTCCAACTACTTGGTGAAGGAATAGAACCCATCAATGCACCAAACACGAATATGCTACTTGTTGAGCTACTGAGACTTCTTGTCCAGAGATGTGTGCATGGATACTGCTTTTGGCATCTCAGTTGCAAAACAATCGCAATAAGTCAAATATATATGTGCATTCCAGTTTTGTGTTCCATATATGCTTAGCAAATGTAATGTACATTGGAACAAATAAACAACAAATTCCAACAACACTGACTCATGCAAGTAAGAGCCATCTCCATTCAGGTAGGCAGGACATTGTGGTGGACTATGCAAGAAAAGGCAAAGAAGAAAACAAGACAATAAGCTTTTGGTTGACCAAGGAAGTAGTCTTGGTGATTGTGTGAAAAGAATATCAAAAAAAGGGAGATAGCAGTAGTTGTGCATAACAAACAAAAAATAGATAAACAAGATAAAAGAAAAACAAAAATCAGAAATATATTATAAAACAACTTCTGCAGAGTTTAGGGGTACAAGCATTATTTTCCAATAATAATGTGTATGAACACAGTTCAAGGCAGTAATCACTGATTATTGCTTGGTGCAATGTATTGGCATTAGTAACTTTATTTGATAAGTAATTTCTTGATGAATTTATTAATCAACACATTTAACATACTCACTAAATTAGTGACTGTATGTAATAATTACTATTACCAGTCACAGCTTGAATGACTCTTATGAACATTATGTCTAAATCTAATGCATAACTGGTACTGCTCACCACCGTCACACAAATTACTATACAAAACTTGCCCTACGATCTAACAAAGCTATACAAGAATGTTTAGGTTCATATGTTCATAGGTAAGTACTAGGCAATCAGTCCGCAGACCATTACAAGCCTAGCCATAACACACATTCAAAAGTTACCTCTGGCTTCAAGAAGGGCAAATTAAGATAGACCAAGGGAGAATTTAAGGTTGTTCTTTAAATCATCTAGGTTTATCTTAAAGGTGGCAAGAGTGCTGCTCTGTTTGACATACACTGGAAGTTTGTTCCAAAGGTGAGGGATACATTGAAATACGAATCTATAACTCCAGGGAGTCTTATTAATCTGTTGATGAGGTTTTAGCTTCTGTAACCTGGTATTTGAGGTACCACTTGTTCTGTGAAAAAATAGAAGGCCAAAGAGGGCTGGATGTTTCATGACGCAAAAAAGTTGATGCAGATTTCCATGGGGAAGGTCTATAAGTGACTGAGTAAAGAGAATGGCTGTTACTCTGTACTGATAGCTTAACATTTTAGAATACTGATATCTTTAGTTAAGAATCACTAAGTTGATTTAAGTTGAATGATGTGTTTAAACAAATACATGCAAAAGTCTTCATCATCATTTACCCACTTTTATTATTTTCTACTTGAGATCATGACATCAACAGTTGCCATCTTTCTCAATTCAGTGCCACTCTTCTCCCCTCTTTGGCAGTCATGCCTGACTGTTACAGGTCTTTTCTCACTCATTCCACCTTCATGCTGGATGCCCTTGATAACTCTTGCCTTCTTCCTGTCTGTCCCAAATGTTCTTCACCCGATTGTCTTCTTTATTGCACATGTGCCTGTACAATCATAATCTGTTCTCTTTGAACTTCTCTATAATTAGAGCTACTTGGACTTCTGCCCTGATATCCTCATTTTTTCATCTATTGCACAGTCTGCATCCTACCACCCATCTCAGGCACTTCATCTCCATCACCTAGGTTCCTCAACTGCTGTGCCTTCACTGCCCAGGTTTCTGTACCTTACAGTAGCTCACACTACTGTTATGTATACCTTCAATCTTACTTTTAATCTTACTTGGCATTCTGCTGTCATACATTACCCCTAGCACTCTGTGGCCCTCTCATTCTAACTTTGACCTCTTCATTCAGACTTCCCTTCTCATCAACCACCCCTCTCAGGTACTTGAGAAAAAGAAGAAATAGATACATTTTGGAGAAGTATTTATGAAGATCCTGTGGAACATAACAAAGATGTTAAATGGATAGAAGAAATAAAAGAAAGAATAAGAAGTTTAAAGGTACAGGATATGAAATGGGATGAAATAACAGCCAGAGAAATTGAGACAAGGTTAAGAAAAGCCTGTAATTGGAAAACACCAGATCCAGATGCAGTACCTAACTTTTCATTTAAGGTATTAATATCTTTGCATTAAGATTTAGCCATGAGTAAGATCTATTTATATGCGCACCCCGAACAGACACCAAGCTGACTAACAACAGGAAAAACAATGCTCCTGCTTAAGAGTGAACCTGCAAGATACCCCAAACATTATAGACCAATAACTTGCCTTCTGATGACATATAAACTATACACTGGAAATTATACCAGCAGAATCTATAGTCATTTATAAGAAAACTCAATTATGACCATAGAACAAAAGGGCAATAAAAGAAAGTGATATGGAACAAAGGATCATTTGTTGTTAAATAAAGTCATAGTGGAGAACTGTAAAAAGGGGAAGAATGCAAGTATGGCATGGATTGACTACAAAAAAGCATTTGATAATATCCCTCATTTATGGATAAAAGAGTGCTTATAAGATATACCCTACACTAATCAACTACATTACAGTGACCATGAAACAGTGGCAGACCACTTTGCAATTAAGCCATGATAAAGGACAAACTATTATTCCAGGGATAAAAATTCAAAGGGTGATATTCCAGGGTGACTCTCTGTCACCACTGCTATTCTGTCTTGCCCTTAACCCATTAAGCTGTCTACTTAACAGCTTAGTCAATGGTTATAATTTAGCTCCTAGAAAACAACAAAGTGTAAAGTTTTCTCATCTTCTCTTTGTCGATTATTTAAAACTGTATAGCTCATCGGGTGAAGAAAGCACAACTGCAAGTTGCTAAAACTTTTTCAGATAATATAAGAATGTCATTTGATCTTGATAAACATGCAAAAGCAACCTTTAAAGCAGGAAAACTGGAGCACCAAGAAAACATCAGCTTGGGACAAGAATGTGATATAAAAGAACTTGAGCAAGAGGTAGTGTATAAATATTTGGGAATTAATGAGGTATCATCAATAAAACATGAAAAAAATGTGTATAAAACTTGGTAAGGAATACTTTAGAAGACTTAAATTAATCCTGAAAAAAGCATTGACAACTAGGAACAAAATTCAACCTATAAATCGATTTGCTCTTCCTGTCCTAACTTACAGTTTTGGAGCGACTGACTGGCTCCAAAATGTATTGTATAGATTAGACAGGAAAACAAGAAGGATGCTTCATGCTCACCAAATGATTTATAAAAATCAGTCCATACCAAGATTGTATATTCCCCATTCTGGAGGAGGGATGGGCCTCCTTCAAATTGATTACATGTATAGATCTGCAATTGTGAGACTGCACACATATCTGCTGACCTCACAAGACCCAAATGTAGTAAAAGTTTTGAAACATGAGGAGAATAAATCTAAGATGACTTCTCTGCTTAATCTAGCAGAAGCATATCGGCATCAAGCAGGAATGGAAATCAAACCAGAAGTAGATAAAAATCAGGCAGCAACTGAATGTGCCAAAAAACAAAAGGAAAAGAATATAAGGTGAAGGACCAAATGAGAAGGTGTGGAAAGTGCATAAATATAGTTGCAAGTATAGAAAACTTCTGGAAGAAGCTCATGTTTATCAGGATCAAATGCAGGAATGGTTAAAGAGAGGCAAATTCAAACCAAGAGATGAAACGTTAATATTGGCAGCCTAAGACAGTGGGCTATGTACACATTGATTTACAAAGTCCATTGAACATGTGGGAGAAACAGAATTGGAAAGAGTTGCACACCTCGTTGCTGGTTGTGACATACTAATGGCAGAAGGACTGTATACTGAAAGACATAATAATGTGGCAAGACTGTTGCACTGAAAATTGTGCAAATATTATAATACTGAAGTAGCTGAAAAATGCTGGAAACATGAGACACAAAGCATCACAGAAAATGACAAAGTTTACATCACATGGAATCACCCATTACCAACAGTTCAAAAGACAGATGCTAGATATAGTGGTCCACGAAAAGAAGACAAAAGTAGCATTGATCATTAAAATCGCCACACCTAGTGACTATAGTCTCTTCCGTACAGAGAAAAAGTCATAAAATACCTTGATCTGCAGAGAGAAACGAGAGCCATGTGGAAGAAAGATACCCAGACATTTCCAATAGTAGTAGGAGCAATGGGTCTTATAAAAAAGAATTTACAATTGTATTTAGATATGTTACCAATACATGTAAACCCATATGAATTACAGGAGGAGTCATATTGGGCACATTCTAGGTGCTGTGAAGAGCATTTCTAGATGACATCAGAGATTGAAACAATACTAATTTCATGAACTTTAATCATACTTTGACTTAGGAATGGTGTCCATTCCTGTCATGTTTTTAGAAACGCAAAAGACTTGGAGAAATTAAAAAAGTGAGTACTTGAAGGTCTAACCTTTTCCACTGTTTTCCCTTTTATCTCAGCTTCTTCTGATTTCCCCCATTTGCTGCTATGACAACTGTCTTATCTGTACTCAATATTATCCTATGTGCCTTCAGTTTTGCATTCCGTTGCTTTGTCCTTTGCTGAAGTTCTTGTTCAGAGTCTGCATGTAACTTCACATCATCTGCATACAGCAACTTTGTTGATCTATTCCCTTTGACCTGTGTGTTAAAGTAGTCCATCACCAGTATGAACAGTACTGGGCTCAGAGTTGAACTCTGATGCATACACACTCCTACTGGGAACCCCTTAGTGAGCCCAAACACTGTTCATACTTCTGTCATTGCATCCTTGTACACAGCCTGTACTAATTTATACAAATGTTTCTGGGACTTTGTACTATCACAGATCTGCCCAAATCAGTTTTCTAGGACCAGTTGGACTATGTACTCATCTCTAGCAATATGCTCCATGGTGTTTTTTTCCTTAAAATTCCTATACTATGTGAAGATTTGAAGGAACATTTATCCCCTCACAGACAAAAAATACAAAATTTTACATCCAACCTCACTGAGCTGGACTAATAATAAATAACAGTGCATAGCAAATTACCCTTTACAATTGAAATTATTTGTACTGTAGTGCTGCGTACTGATTCATAGTCATGCACATTTCTTATTAAAGGGCAGCAGCCTATTACTTTTATTGCTCACTCCATGGTGCACTTTGAAAAACTTCGCTGTGTAGCACCTACCACCTGTGCTGTAGTGCAGGTACCAATAAGAATACAGACAGGCACTGTACCTCCCCCATCCAGTAGTGCAGCTAGGGTGGGGTGAAAGGCCATCTTCTCAGGTGCAAAGAGTTAAAGGTATGATCTTCCAATCCTAATCTCACTTTGGTGCATACTGGCATTTAGATGCCTGTAGCATTTGCTTGCTACAAATGTAGCAAGCAGTGTGCTATAAATTAAAAAAAGAAAATATATATGTTTTCCTCTCAGAGAAGAATTAAGAGAAATCTGAAGCACTGTAGTACGCTGTGCATGGTCTAAAGATGTAGCAAGCAGTCTGTTAAAGTTTAAAGAAAGATTTTTATTCTTGTCTCTGAGGGGTGCATGATCATGGGTATGGCTTCAGGTGCAGATGCAGCTAGCCACAGCTCTGACCCCATCCCAGTACAAACACAAACAGGCATGCACACAAATATACACTAGCGCTCACAATAGTCATTCACTCACAGACACTCAAAGAGCTATTCATACAGTTTCACGGTGCTTACACGCACATACACTCACACACACATAAAGAAATATGTACCACAGTGACATAGCTGGAGGGGTGAGAAGGGTGGTCTGCTCCAGACGGCACTTTTTAATAGATGAGAAGCTGTTGCTGTGATTTTTTTTTTGGCCTGGCGGCTGACACAGAAAGGCAAAAGTCAGGTGGTGCTGTGGTGGCTTTCCATTTGGCTGAGTTGCACACCGTGATGCACACACACAGCAGCAGCTGGCCAGCAGGAAGCCCTTTGGTGGTCACGTAGTCACAGCCACACACCTAGATGTGGAACATTGGGGGGGAAAATAGCGGAAACCATGGGAAGAAGAATATAGAAAAAGGATAGGTACTTTAGTGATTTATTTTAATAAGCATTTCATCTGGTGTAACTATCGTGTTTACTACTGCTACATATTTGCTTTTCTTAGTAGCTATTAATCTACTGATGTTATTAGAATGTTGTATTTTGCTACAGCTCATCCAGAACTCCATTTCACTATTGTAGCTGCTAAAGAAGTATACAAATAAGAACAGGGCAGAAAGTGTATTAAAAAAAGCACGAGGAGAAAAAAAAACAATTACCAGTGAAAAGGTCTAAGGCCTACTCAGCAGAGGGCATGTATACAAAATACAATGCTGGCAATGAAATGATGAGAAAGTCATATATTATGTTAAGCACTTTTCATTTGCTGCAATAGTAAAGTTCATCAGACCTGATTACTATTGCAGTAAATGAAAAGCGCTTAACATAATATACGGCTTTCTCATTATTTCATTGCCAGCATTGTATTTTGTATACTGTGGTTTGTGTATTACTTTTTCATTTTTGGTCAATACAGGACATGTCCCAAAAGACTTAAATTCATTTTATAACAATAGTGAGAACACAATAATTACTTTTATTGGTCTCAACTGTATTATTAATGTCCTCTGTTGAAAAGAGAAGTGCTATACTCTTCTTAGAAAAGAATGAAAAATGCAATGATGCACATTGAATTGGTTATATAATGTCTAAAGCTACAGACTGTTTGTGTGCACGTGTTTGTGTGTGTGTGTGTGTGTGTGTGTGTGTGTGTGTGTGTGTGTGTGTGTGTGTGTGTGTGTGTGTGTGTGTGTGTGTGTGTGTGACCAGTATGTTCCAAGTCTTACTAGAGAGAATGTGTTCTATGCTAAGTCAATGAACAATGACAGTATAACACTATATACATGTATGTGACCAGAAAAGAATAGATTTACTTTAGATATATGCATGGATACATACAGCTGACTATCATCCATGTTGCTTTAAATGCTGCAGTCTAAATATTTAAGGCCTTTGTCCTACCTGATCTCATCTTTTCCCAACAAGCTGAATTACTTTTTCTTTGAGAAAGTTGAGTACCGGGTAGTATAGAAAACAGTTTTCATTGCTAAAATTTCAGTAGGAGAAATCTACATTTCATTCCTTGGTTTATTTCTTTGGTAACCCGGTAAACAAAATTAATCCAGCTACAGGTCACTTCTCGCATCTCAGGCCACCAGACGAATTGTGTGAGACAGAAGAGATAATGATGTGAAGGTAATGAATTTTATAAATTATTCTTGTCTGTCCTGACAGAGGAGAATATACTCTAATGTTTCAACTGTAAAAACAAGACATTTAAAAAACTTCAGAAAACCATATTTAAGAAGTTCTTTTTATTTTATCATGGAATTCAAGCTGGCTTACAAATTACTGAAACACAATTAGAACTGATTGGTAATGACCCTCTGTTAGACTTATCAGTGTTTTCAGTGTCCTAGATAGAAATTCAAAGTACGGATGTCTTCTTTAAACATTTTTATGTGCTAAGAAAGAAATCCGATTGTATACCACAATTTATGAATAACACTTTATCAATGTTTCAAGTCTAATGAAATGGATGTAAATGCAATTTACAGATGTCTCCTTTAAACATTTTTATGTGCTAGGAAAGAAATCCAATTGTATAAGACAATTTATGAATAATACTTTATCAATGTTTCAAAGGCCGATGAACATGTAATTAGTTGATTTTTTTCCTATATTGCAAAAATATAATAATTCAGCTTATCTTCAAATGAATGGTAGGCTTTGCAATATTTAATATAATTTGTTGTTTAAAGAAGAAAATGCAGAAGGAATATAATCATTTTAATTAAGCAACAGTATGTGGAAAAGTTTTTGGAATTATTAAACAAAGATGTGAATTATTCACATAGTTCAGATAATCCTTCTGAAAGCATACATGGACAACTGCTTTACTTGTTCAATCAAGAGGCAGCGATAGGGATTAAAACAGAAACAGAGAAATAAAAGTTTGTAGTCTAGGATACCAAACTGCCTATTTTACATGTTGCTAAACATTCATTAATCTATTAGAAGCTACAAAACGATCCGTCTGTTTCCCAAATAGATTGATTTATGGAGACAGTGACAGAAATACTAGATTTTTTTTTGTGTCTTTGAGACTATGTAATAAAACTGATATAAAGATATAGGCTTGCATTCCAGGGGAACCACTAAGGAGACTAGCACAACTTTCCAGTTACCCCAAGCACTATTTAGTTAAGTGACTTGCTCAGGGTCACACAGTAGGCAAATGACAGCTGAGCGAACCAAACGCTGTACCACAGGAACTACAGTTCATAGTCTTAACCCTCGGATTCAAATGCTCTTTTTGCCCCCTCTGTTTGTTAGTCATCAGCATTCATCTAGCCAATCAATCCATTCATTCCATATCACTAAGCGAAGGTTGACTGAGAAGGGCCATCATTTAGACAGCTATCAGGTTTGTTTCAAATTGTTCTTCTTTTATGGCCCTCTCTCTACTTGCACTTAACTAAGCACTAAGGATATGCACCTCTCATTTCTTAAAGTTGCATTCCCTTTAAGCAGCCCTATGCTGCTCTACCTGGAGCATGAATTGTGGCTTCCCTAATCTTCACCAGGGAAACTACACACACTGTTTGTGCCCACATGTATCTGCAGAACTCCCCACCTGACTGCCCAGGGAGAGACAAGTAGGATATATCCCTTCACTCTTCCCCTTCCATGCTCGGCTCCCCCAGTGTCAGGGAGCCTAATCAAACCCTTGCCACCTTGGTCCCAGTGCCAGAGATCCTAATCAAACCCTTGCCATCTGGGTCTTATTCATGGCTCTGTCCTGCCCCATGAAGCTAGGCTGGAACTGAAGTGATATTTGATGAACTTTTTAACATTGATAAAGGAATTAAGAGATTTACTATTGGAAAAGGGACAGTCATTTGCATTAAATTGAGACAGTCTGTTTATACATCCATGCGACATGAACAACTTTAGCAGTGGGGTATTTTTTTTTATTAAAGATAAGAAAAAAAAGACATATAAGTGGCTGATAGAGCTGTTAAGTTTTTGTCCAACAGAATTTTTTAAATTGAATTAAACCTTCTACATTCAGTAGTGTGAAACAGCCATGAGGCAAAATGTATTCATACAAATGTTAATTGCAGATTGTTGTAATTAATAATTATTTAAAAGTATAGTTAAAAAAGTCATTTTTATTTGTTTTTCTAGACATCATTTTCACTTTCTGTATCACTATGATGTGTATTGTTTTATTTTGTGAGGAGGGCAGCAAACTCAATGTCATCCCCAGGTGGCATAAACTCTAGTTACACCACTGATGCACCAGCACTCAGAGTAAGCATTCAGGCACAGACACTTGAAGACCTACTTGCATATTTTCAATGTGCTTGCACAAATAAACACATATACACCAGCACTCAAAATAGGCATTCAGAAAACCATGACTCAAAGATTTACTCACATTTTTATATTACTTACAACACACACACACACACACACAGTGAAGCATAGATAATATACACAAGCATACATTCACTTTCACAGAGTACTACCTACCTCCACAGGCTATCAGTGCAGGATGAAGTGGCTCCATTTCATCTTGCACAGATTCCCATCATTGAAAGATTTAGGTGTGCACCCCTAGGTTTGTACCACAAGAATGCAGTGCACACCTAACACATTTGGATTTCTACATTGGCCTGAACTTGTGTAAATTGCATGTCTTTGAATCCCAGACTATACAAATACTGTAACAGGATAGTGTATAGTGAAGGTCATTCATATAGACCTTTCCCATGGGTAATACATTTGCAAGTGAAGCTGCAAACCCTGCCATCCAGAGAACACAGTAGTGGTGCTAGGCAGCCAGGGAGTTCTATGAATCACAACAAACTCGGGAAGTATGCAAGTCAGCTTGCACTCATCTTGTATACTTCACAAATGACAATGAAATCCCAATTACTGTGCCTTTTCAAATTCCAGCACTGTATGCTTTTATCCAAAAGTATTTGTCTCACTCACAAATGGAAATGCATTATTTTCCCCAGTAGAAAAAGGAGCTTTTGTTTTGCAGTCTGCCTCACATTGTCTTCTCAGGCAGTTTCCATTCAGAAATGGTAATTTTGAACATCAAGAAAGCCTTTGCCTTATTTTAACTGCTAAAAAGTTCACTTCCTCATGGAAAAGTAGACATTGATGATTTACTGACTAGGTTTCCCCCAGCCCATCTCATTGTGCAATTACCAATATGATGTGAATATTATAATACCAGGAAGCCATTGTACTGTTCAAACACAGTAAATATATTTCTTTTGCACTGAATGCAGCCTTTGATATTATATTATTTGCCCTAAGTGCTATTATTAACTTCTATTTATGGAGAAAAACAATTTTGATTTATTGTTGTAGTGGGTAGTTTATGTTAATAATATGGTTTCATGCAGGATTGCTTTGATTAGAAATACCTGCACAGGAAAACTGCTCAAGCAACATAAAAGTTTTCTGATCCCATCCTTGTTCCATTATCAATATGGTTTCATGCAAGATTGCTTTGATTAGAAATACCTGCACAGGAAAATTGCAAAAGCAACATAAGCATTTTCTGATCCCATCCTTGTTCCATTATCAAGTGCTAAGATACGGGGTAAGCACATGCATCAATGCATCTACCCTTGTCAGTGCTAGTGCTAAGGAATATCATAAAATGGGTAATGCACACCATCATGGGAAGGGATACTGTATACTATTTGATATTAGGGATTTTTAAATATGTTTTGAGTCATGTTTTGTTAATAAATTGATCACACAAATAAAGTTTTTGAATAAATGAAATAATTAACCCTATGCTAATTTGAGAGTGGAGAGGTATTTTTTCATGCATTTTTTTTTACATTTCAAATTTGGCAACTGAGTTTTTTTATGTAATCCAGTATTGTGGTACTGTTATTAGCTATCTTGATAACTCTGGAGTCAAGGTAAATGATTAAGGACAAATGCTTTCAAGATATAGCTTGCCTGAAAAAAAAAATATTGGTGATAATGGTACACATTGTACATCAGAAGACTTTAAAGGTTTAAAAAAGAAAATGACATTAAACATTTTACATTTGCCCCTCATCACCTGAGCACTAAAGAATTGGCAGAAGCATTTATTGTTCATAAAAAAATTAAACATTCTTAGGTAATACATCAGTCGTGTATGATAGTAATATAAGAAATCAAAGAACAGTTCTTGTTTAAATAAGATAAAAGCTTGAGTTCAAGGATGTCAATTCAGAGATAGTATTGCTGAACTGAAAGGGATAATAACTGCATTTAATAAACTCATAACATTAAGGGATACTGTTGGCTTAAAATAATTTGAAACTCATAATATTAAGAGATATAACCGGTTAATCTCTGGTTGTTATCTCAAGGGTCATTGGTTGGTACTGACTAATTGGCCAAAACTTTGTTTACACATTTTCTAAATGCTTCTCAGCCTACCATACTATCTATGAAAAGAGATGGCCCTG
Source organism: Protopterus annectens (assembly GCF_019279795.1). Lineage (NCBI taxonomy): Eukaryota > Metazoa > Chordata > Ceratodontiformes > Protopteridae > Protopterus > Protopterus annectens. The sequence goes on along the minus strand of NC_056737.1, from coordinate 442,655,708 downwards.
CATTTCCTTCTCTAATATAACTTACTCCAGTATTAATAAAAGTTAGTGTAAGTAATATGTTTTGGTCATTACAGCTCTTTTTGGTCAGTTGGTACAGAAATACTGTGGGATTCAGCAAACTTCCTGCACAGAAGGGACCATTCCCGTGCAGCATGGCAGTGCGCCATGCATATGTATGATGGCGCACTGCCATGCTCTTAAACGTACATGGTTCTATGAACGAGCACAGGGGGTGTGTCTGAAAGCAATTCTCTCACAATATACATGACCCCTGCACTCCATAATTGCCATACAGCAATGTAATGATGGCAAGAGTGTCCACAGAGTACCTGTCAACCTCTTAGAGTGTAAGAAATCTGGAGAAAGGAAATAAAGTCTGGATCACAGACTTAAGTTCATAGAATAACAGGATATGCATTAGCATGAATGTGCTGAAGGGTATGAAATGTAAAACACAAATGTCCGTCAGTAATTTCTAACTGCAATCTTTAATGATTTGCCACTAATCCACCTGAAAGCAACAATTCTATGAAAAATGGACCAAAAATATAAGGCAAATATCTGGGCAGTGTGTGACAATCTATACAGTTGAGAGGTATGGCAGACACTGTGAGTGTCCATGGAGCATACATCAAATGCAAAGCCTGCCATGTCATCACCAATGTAAAAGCACACCCCCCACTGATAATGTTGCAGAAATAAATGTGCATACTCCTACAGTACAAAAATAAAACACAACAGTTTTTTTTTTCAGTCCGCAATAAAGTTTAAGCATAGCTGAGGGGGTGTGCGCATTGTGCAGCTCTGTTTAGCCTAGCTTACACATCATAAGAAGCTAAATAGGTATATAGTGCAGAGCATGGAAATATGGAAAGAGTGAAGTGGTTAGAGTGCTTGCCTTACAAGTAGTCTTTCTTGGTTTGATCCCCAATAAAGACAATTAATATTTTACATGTGAAAGCAGTAGATAATTTATATTTCTAATAATAATTAGGTAGTAAAGAACACATATTTGTTAACCAGAGTAGTGTAGTAGGATGAGATGTAAGGTGTGAGTGTAATAAAGTTGTGAAACCCCCATATAAACATAAGTGCCCCTTACAGTATAGTCACACAAGAATAAATGTAATGAAAGCACATTGGGGGATGTTAGGGAAGGTAAACAAATTTATAATATGTCAGGAATGATGAATTAATCCCATACAGGTAGTAGTCCATAAAATAAAACATAAGCAATGCTAAGCATTGCACAGATATGCTGACCAGGTGTAAGCATTGTGTAAATATGAATGCTAAGCAATGAGTAGCCCAGCTAAGTGGATTTGCCCATTAGTAAGCAGTGCTGATCCTGCCCCTTTAAGCACTGCCAACCTTAGCTAAACAGGTTTGCCTGTAGCTTAGCATAGCTCAACATATTCAAAACCATCCAATCATGGCAAAGGGTGAAAAATTGTCTGTATTTAAACCTTGCAGGTGGGAATACAGCTCATAACTCATTGTAGCTCCCCACTGTAGGCAGTATGGCAGGTATTGGAGAGGGCATGCACTTTCAGCTGCAGTGCTGGGGCATACAGGAGTTCAAGGTCATTGTAGGACTCCTTGTAAAAAAAACATGATGCAAAACTGCTGCAGGACCAGTACCAGGGCTCCCAATACAAAGAACAGGCCTGGAAAAGTCTCACCCATGATCTCCCCAGTGCCACTGGTATCCCTTAGACTGGTGAGCAGGTCCATCACCACTATGCAGACTTAAAGCAGAGGAAGAGGGAGCTCTTGGACTAGTAAATCTAAAAAGCATGACAGAGGGGTGATGTCCCAGCAATGTGTATGTATTCATAGCAATAACTGTTTACCAAAGTCCAGCCTATGTATGTGATGGATAGGTATGCATAAATGTTTCTCTATCTTCAATACAGCTCCAGCTGAGTGGGCTGCAAACCAGGAAGCCCATGCTAGCAGGTTGCAAAGCTGCATCGTGAGGCTGTTGAGTAACAATCTAGCTTGTAGTATTCATACCGAATAAATATATAGGAGTAGAATGCCACCTGGCAGTATTAAAAAATGGGTATGGTGTGTACTGAATAAAGCAGACAATATTACAGTAATAGTCTCATATAGGTTATATGTAAATAAAAGTGCAACTGCCTGTCAATAAAATTCAAAACTCTGTACTGGTTGTGTTTACTCTGGTATGGTATGATTTGAAATGTGCACAGGTTATGCATAGCAACTATAGCTCTGAAGGCAGTAAACAATCAACTTGCATCTGACAAAGTTAGTGCCTCTATAAGACACGAGATTAACTGTTATTAAAAATGTCATGCACCAAGATCTGATATCTGAATAGTAATGTTGTGTTAACCACTGTTTTCCACAATGTGACATGTCAAAAGGTATGTATAGGAATGTATGTATAAAAATGTTGTAATTACAAGGTCAGATAGTACAAAAAAGAGAGAATGAGAAAGAAATCATCCAAGGAAAAGACAGCAGTTTCTCAATAGCTCCTCCTGATGAAACACACACTTGTTAAATGTTTAGCAAAAACAACCACAGTTTGAATCCCGGGAGTGGTAGCAAGCTGTATGCATAATTTCAATGAGGATTTTGTGAAAATGTGTAGAAACATTCAGGTAGTGTTAGCAAATGTACCTCCAAATTCAGTATATATGCACAGCTGTTGCTGTAGAAGGAATGGACAGCTATGGATCCTCCCTACATCCATCCTCCACATCCCTACCTATCTTTCATATTGTTTTACCCTCTTTGTGCCCCCTTTTTCACCACTTTCCCATCACCCTTTTTTCTTTTCTTTTAAAAAAAATTGGGCGGGGTAAGCAGGAGTAAGCAGCAGTAAGTGGGACTAAGCCTGTTTTCGTGGTGCTAAGCAATGCTTACACAGATGAAGCACTTTTAAGGTTAACTGTCTGTAAGTATATTTAACCAGAAGTTAGCATTGCTTACCAACATGCAAACCCGTGCAAACCAGCTTACAACTGATTAAAAGTACCTTAATCACTCCGTATCCAACAGCCCTTGTTATGTGCAGCAAAAAAATAATCAGCCCTAGCAAGTCTTAAATCCAGGACCATGAACACCATAGCCACATCACATTACCAATAAGCCATCTGAGCTGTAGATATTTCTGATGTTTATTCAAGCATATCATACAGCATAGTCATTCAACAATAGAGAAAATATATATGCATACATATATATATATATATATATATATATATATATATATATGTATGGGTCTACTTCATTTTCACTGAAACCTCATTTCACTGAAACTCAGTTGCCTGCACACAATTCACTGAAACCTCATTTCACTGAAAACTCATTTGACTGAAACTCATTTAGTTGAAAGTTATATATCGCCTTTTCCCTACTGTAGTGTGATCCTGGAGTTAGTATATAAAGTAAGGGGGGGGGGGTGTGGGGGCATAGCCACCACCTATTATAAATGTTTAAAACCATAAATATGGATACGTACAAGTCCAATGAATAACTCTTTCCAGAAGACAATATATAACCAAACTATGTGGGGAGGGGCTATGCCCTCCACACCCCCATTGTGGGGAGCTGTACCCCCATACCCCACTTTCTTTATGTATATATAAAATATATATGTATATCTATATATACAGATATATCTAACAGCCCTTGCTCTGCCCAGCAACAAAATAATCAGCCCTTGCAAGTCTTGAATCCAGGACCCTGCACACCATAGCAGGTTACCACTAAGCCCTCTCAGCACAGTCATTCAACAGTAGGGAAAATGTGTATGTATGTATGTATGTATGTATGTATATATATATATATATATATATATATATATATACATATATATAGATATATAATATATATATATATATGTGTGTGTGTGTGTGTGTGTGTGTGTGTGTATATATATATATATATATATATATATATATATATATATATGTGTATTTGTGTGTGTGTGTGTGTGTATATATATATATATATATATATATATATATATATGTATGTATATATATATATATATATATATATATATATATATATATATATATATATATATATATATATATATATATATATATATATATATATATATATATATATATGTATATATATACATATATATATATATATATATATATATATATATATAGTGCATTCGGACATCTGATCCACACTATGACTCTTGTACTGCACAAATCTGACCAAAGGCTGTCTAAATGGGGGTGAAGGTGCCCAGACTATGGACCTCTTTAAATTATTGACCTCATTTCTTCTTCTCCAGCAAAACTGTTCTGCCTTGCAACAAAATAATAAGGCCTGCTAAGTTTTCAACCCATGGCCCTATAAACTACAATTAAAGCAGTGTACCATTACACCATCTGAGGTCATATAATAGTGATGACATTCCAAACATATGCTAGTACAGTCATTCAACAGTATGGAAAAGAGTCTGTAGAATCAGTCAGGTATTCTATATATACATGTATATATGTATGGAGATGCATATATATGGACACGTCTATACAAAGTACACACATATATAAATATATATATATATATATATATATATATATAGAGAGAGAGAGAGAGACATTTATATCCACATATATGCATACATACATACATATATATATATATATATATATATATATATATATATATATATATAAAGGTGAATACATACATATATACATAAATATATGTATGTATATATATATATATATATATATATATATATATATATATATATATATATATATATATATATACACATAAATATACATAAATATATGACAGCTGCAAACACATGCAATCAGAGGGTCATGCTGCTGCAGACTAGAAGTATAAATTGGAAAATACACTCATAGAAGTATCTCGTAAAATGGAGAACAATGACATATGAGCTATAACAGAGACCTGGTTAAAGGTAATAGGAAGCAGCCCTGCAGTACCAGCGTATAACTTATTCCACAACTGTTGGCTGCAGAACCTGGACTGAAGCTCTAAAGGTGGTGGTATTTTCATATTCATTAAGGATGCACACACACCTCCAGAGTGGTAGGCCAATATTATGCATTAGAGATCCTGCAGGTACAGCTAACATTGGGTACGACAGTGGTTGAGGTTGTAGCCTGCTATAGATCCCCAAAATGCCCCAGGACTCCCACTCCATATCCATAAACACCCTGGGGAATATTAGTGCCCAGCATAACACTCTCATACTGGTTGACTTCAACTACCCCACCATCAACTGGGAAAGCTACTCATGTACCGATGCACATGCCCATCACATCGACCTGGTCCTTCCTAACATGGGAGACTGTTGCTGTACACCAGTAGTCAACTCCTACCTTGTTGTATCTGAACACAAATTAATCATCTTTGTAAATCCACAGTCCTCCCACCCAACTTTGCAGGCAACCACCATGATAAGCCTTTCCAAAGCTAACTATGGCCTCCTAAAAACAGAACTGGCTGACCTCACGGTAGCCATGAAAATGGAGACTAGTTGCATGACAGCTGAATCAAACAACAATGCACTATGAACACGTACACAAATGCATGGATGCCACCATACCCAATAGAACCAGGACCCTCACCTCCAAAAAAGGAAGCTGATCTGTTTGTCCTCTGCCTTAAAGAAACTGTACAACAGAAGGAGGAGGGAACTGATATGGAATAAGGTGAAGTCATAAGACTGGAAATAAACCCTTATCAGCCTCAATTAAAAGTTGAGATCCCTCATCAAATACCATAAATTTAGCTGTGAGAAAAGAATTGGAGCACATAGTAAAGACAACCACAAGGTGTCATACAGTTATGTAAATAATTTCCATGACAATCCAGCATTTTTTCTGAGCTACTAGACAATGGTACCTCCCAGACTGAGTGAACAAATAATGCCAATATACTGGCTGACATCTTCAGTGCAAGCTTTATCTCTCTCCCAAAGGACCAATCACAATACCAGTACACTGCCAGGCACC
>NC_056737.1:442612212-442644712 GCF_019279795.1 Protopterus annectens | reverse complement strand
TCAGTTGACTACATGAACTCAAAATATTCATTCCTTATTTTTCCTACCTATCATATAATGTGTGAATTAATTTTCTAAATAAAAAATATATTGTGTTTAATCAATTGTATATGTTCCTATGCTTAAATACAAAATGTATGTTGCATACACATATTATTAAAAAATAAATAAATAAACATAACATTCAAATATCTTACTCAATTCATAAATTCATGCCAATCTATACAAACACTATTACATCATCCTAAATCATAAATAAAAATGTCATAATGAAAAAACATATGTGGAATGAAAAAAGTATGTGTAATAAAAAATATATGTTTTTTTCCATAAATGTACCCACTGTCATTGTTATAACTGTAAAAAAGTTTTAATAGTAATAAATTCATTTAGTCCAGGTTCATTAGCTGCATCTGTCAATATTTGCCAGTTGATTTATTGCTGGCCCAACAGAGCCTTGTAATTACCCCCCCCCCCCATGGCCCTTGACTGACCTGTTCTAGTATAGTGAATTTAAGGACATGATCTTCACCACATTTAGCCACATACCTATAAAGTGTATTGTTTATATCTTTCCTTCTGATGCTATATAGGTTTTTGTAGATTCTTTTTTTCAGTTGCCTCTCAGTTTTACCTATGTGGAAGCTGGGGCAGGTCACGCATTTAGCCAAATATATAATATATTTGGAGTTACAGTTCCCTGATTTAAATCTAAACTTAGTCCTGTTGATGTTTTCTAAGGTTATTCCTTCACCTTCAAAAATAGCGTGACACTGCCCACAGCTTCCACATTTCCTAGTGTACCTATTCTGGTCATTCTTCCCCTTTACATAACATCTACTTTCTAATAATCTCTTAACATTTCTCCCCATTTTGTAAAAAAAAAAAAACGGTGTGTTCCTTACTATTTTCCTTATTTCCTTATTTACTATTAAAATGTTCCAGTTCCTATTTAATATACATTTTATATTGTTCACATATGGGGTATATTCCAACACATGCCCTACTGTATTGTATTTCATTACTATCTACCACTGTATCTATATTTTTATTTAATTCTTTCCCAAGTAAAAGGGGGTATTTTTTTCCCCATTCGCTTACTACATAATTCCTAAGGTTATCTAGCAAATCTACTGGTACCCTTTAGATATAAACAAAGATTTTATAAAATTAACTTCTTCTATCATATCCGTGTACATAGACGTCATTTGTGCAGCTCTGATGCATTGCCATTTAAAGATGTTTTTCATCACTGGTCTTGGATGATTAATTGAGTATTCCAAACAACTATTGGAAAAAGTATTTCTCTATAAATACTGGATTTAAAACAACTATCAGTATTAGAAATAAATGTGTCCAAATATGCTACCCCTTCTGAACTACTAGAATAAGTAAATGTCAGATAAGTGCTAGTACTTTTAAGTAGTTCTTGAATTCCTCTATAATATTGAGTGGTCCATCCCATAATATAAAAATATCATCCAAAAACCTTGAATAATGGCACATGTACTTGTAATAATGGCTGTTAATTAGGTGGTTGTTCTCCCAATCCATCATGACCAGGTTGGCGAAGTTGGTGGCACATGCTGTCCCCATGGACACCCCCCCCCAGTCTATCGGAAGTGTTTACCTTCAAAATAAATATAGTTATAATCTAATACTATTGCCATAAGTTCCATAATCAAACAGATGTTATCCCATTCCAAATTGGCATACTTTGTCATACTGTTACAAAAACCTTCCAGTCTCTGTTTTTTAGGGATACAAGAAAACAAATCAATGGCGTTTACAGTGATAAATGTAAGATTTTCTTTCCAAATATTAGCTGTTACATTACCCAAGAAGGTCCAAGAATCCTTGGTCAGATGAGGTATCCTACCATACATACGTTTTAGCCACTTATCAATGGTTACACCTACTGGAAAGGGTTTAGATCTACTGCCAGACACAATTGGACAAAAAGGGGGTCTATTTATATTCTTATGAAGTTTCGGTATACATACTATTGTTGCCAACATGGGGTGTTCTACCTTCAGATAATTATATGTATCAAGAGTGATACGATTGTCCAAAAGAAATTCTTCAAGAAACAGGTCAATCCTCCTATATCCTATATTAATCTCATTAATAGATACTGTTTAGTAATTCCCTGTTTCTTGTAAAATTCTATACATCGCAGTAAAAAAAAACGTATTTTTTTTATTACACATACTTTTTCCATTACACATATTTTTTTCATTATGGAATTTTTATTTATGATTTAGCATGATGTAATAGTGTTTGTATAGATTGGCATGAATTTATGAATTATGTAAGGTATTTGAATGTTATGTTTATTTATTTATTTTTTAATAATATGTGTATACAACATACATTTTGTATTTAAGCATAGGAACATATGCAATTGATTAAACACAATATATTTTGTATTTAGGAAATGAACTGACACATTATATGATTGGTAGAAAAAATAAGGAATGAATATTTTGAGTTCATGTAGTCAAATGAAGAAAAAATGTTGTAGTAATATATGATGTTTATAGAAGTATATGGTTTTAGTTTTGTGTACTTTTGTATATATAATCGTTTTGAAGTACTGGAAGATGCAGTACTATAACACAGGATCACTTTCAATGTAAAGTGTATTTAATTGAATAATTTCATGCTTAATAGTAATTTATGGTGCTAATGTTTAGTATAAAAGTGGATAATTGAATTATTGATGTATTCTGATGAAGTCCACCTTAGTGTGGATGAAAGTGCTAAATGAATACAATCGTGTTTTTGTTTTATATTAAAAGTGAGCATTTTTAAGTATCCAGTTTGTGTTTCGTCTCTACTGGGAATCCGTCACAGTACAACATTTAGCGTTTGCCTTTGGCTTGATTCTGTGTTTTCTTAATGCTGTTCTTAGAGTTATCTGTTGGTTTTGGATGGATTCGGTGGAGGAACTATCTATGAACTGCTCCACTGTAGTGTGTAACAAATTACAGAGACATCATTTGAAAGTCCACAGTTTGAAAGCGGAAGTTACCCGTCTCATTGAACTGTTCACTCAGTCAGGAATCAATGGTCAATGCATGCAAGCAATGTCGGAGGCATGCAATAGCTGTGGTGGAAGTCAATCAGACGTGGAGGTGCCCAATGGCCAGGGGGCCAGTTTTGATATGCCAGCAGTCTTGGAAACCAAGTATATGAAGGGGAGAACCAATTCTGGCAACAGGAGTAGATTATTGGATAAAGATTTTACGTTTGACTTTTCTTTGTATAATTTCGACAAGGATTTTCTCCGAACATAGGCAAGGTCGAAACCCCCCATGCATGCTAAAACATACTCATTGGCAGCCACTAATTACAATATTCAGGATAAAGGTACTGTAAATGATAGTTCTAGCCCTAGAGGCAATACTAACTATAAATCAAAAGTGGGGCAGGGTGTTAATCAACTGGATAACATTTTGCGTAAAGACATTCAATTCAATTAATTGAGCCTGTAAGTTGGCTCTGAGCAAAATATGCAGAATGCTTTTAATGCAACATTGAAAGACTTAATTTACATTTCTGGCAAAAAATTAAATGCTATTAATGGTATTAAACTTGATAATGCATATCTGAACAAGTGTATCACAGTGAATATCGCCCCTATGGGACTGCGATTTTTTTAGGCACCTATGGGTGATGATTTGGATGAACAAGCTTATTTAGAATTTAATATACTTTTTAATCAGTTTGGTTTTGACTACATGAAACTATTAATTAAAAAGAATGATGAGAGACTGCGTAAGTTATTAGATGAAGTGGAGAACTTGAATGATAGCATTGTAAATGATTTAATGTTTCCACAGTGGGAGAAATTACATGAGAAACAGTATAGTGTAGCGGATAAAAAGGCACAGGCAATTCATTTTAAAAAGTGTAATGTAATATATCCCTGGAAGGGGGGGAAGGGGAAAGGAAACAACAGTAAGGCAAGATATGAAGTTAGTGGAACACAAAGAAACAATTACAAAGATGGTTACAGTTCAAATTTTCAGAAAGAATGGGAATACCAGGAACATCAGGGACGGAAGAAGGATTGGAAAAGGAAAAACAACTGGCAGAATTGGAACCAGGAACCATACAGGGGGATGAGATGGTAAAAGAGAATGAGATAGTGGTAGACTATGATAATAAAGCAGGTGAGCCATCATGAATAGTTACATCAGTTGGTATAGTTTATAGTTACAATAGTTTTAAGATTTACAACTATACTAACACAACAGTGGAAGAAGATCATTTTACCCTATTGTCCAAGGGTATGAAGTACATCCCTAAAACAAAGTTTAATATAGTTGACTCCATTTTGGAGATCAAGTTGTATCTCAGTAAGTTAAACCTGGCCATTATGTTTCCTAACAAATCTCAGTCGTTGGTCCAAGGGGGACTCAAGAAAAAAAGTTCTTATATACCACCTACCCACCCCAGTGTGGCTGTTTATGAAAAATCACTTTTAGGTGAAATGTATAAGTTGTATAACAATATTAGATTTAGAACTTTGCATAACAACTTACCAGACGAAGAGCAAAGTGTTTTGAACCAACATAGAAAAGACCACAGTATAAGGGTTATGAAACCCGACAAGGGGGGAGGGGTGGTCTTTTATGATACTATGGAATATATTACTACGATGTATAGAATTTTACAAGAAACAGGGAATTATGAAACAGTATCTATTAATGAGATTAATATAGGATATAGGAGGATTGACCTGTTTCTTGAAGAATTTCTTTAGGACAAACGTATCACTCTTGATACATATAATTATCTGAAGGTAGAACACCCCATGTTGGCAACAATAGTAGGTATACCAAAAGTTCATAAGAATATAAGTTGGCCCCCTTTTCATCCAATTGTCTCTGGCAGTAGATCTAAACCCTTTCCAATAGGTGTAGCCATTGATAAGTGGTAAAACATATGTATAGTAGGATACCGCATCTGATCAAGGATTCTTAGACCTTCTTTGGTAATTTAACAGCTAATATTTGGAAAGAGAATCTTACATTTAACACTGTAGACATCATTGATTTGTTTTCTTGTATCCCTAAAACACAGGGACTGGAAGGTTTTTGTAACAGTATGATGAAGTATGCCGATTTGGAATGGGATAACATCTGTTTGATTATGGAACCTACGGCAATAGTACTAGATTATAACTATATTTATTTCGAAGGTGAACACTTCTGACAGACCAAGGGGGTGGCCATGGGGGCAGCATGTGCCCCCATCTTCATCAACCTAGTCATGCTGGATTGGGAGAACAACCACCTATTTAACAGTCATTATTACAAGAATGTGCACCATTATTCATAGGTTCATAGGTAGGTACTAGGCTATTGGCCCTAGGGCCTAACTAAGCCTAGCCAAAAATGTACCCTGGCTTTCACCACCCATGAAAATGATTTTCCTGTGCCCCTGTCAAGCAGAGCCACAGTAGTGTCCCTGGGGCGAATTTCCTATTTCCCATCCAATCATCAAGATTTTTCTTGAAGAGTGCTAATGAAGAGCTCTGTTTGACATAGATAGGTAGTCTGTTCCAGAGTAGGGGAAGTCTCTGGGAAAGGAATCTATCCCTCCAGCATGTTCTATTTATTGTGGTGACAAGGTTTAGGTCCCTAGAGCATGTAGCTTGCAGGGATTGGGATTTTTTTAAGTGGAGCATGTCCAACAGCTCTGGGTTTGACACAGCTTTGTATGTTAGGCAGATATCACCTCTGAGTAGGCAATATGCGATGGAGTAAAGCTGGAGTTTTCTGAGACGGTCTGCGTAGGGCATCTGTTTGAGGCCATTAATCCTCTTTATGAGGTATTTCTGTAGCCTTTCCAGTTATTGTAGATGTCTTGTGAGGTACATACCAAAAGGGGCGCTGTACTCTATAATGGGTCTAATGAGTGATGAGTAGAGGGGAACAATGACCTCTTTATTTCTGGATGAGAAACCTTTTGTGATGAGGTGAGCCAAGTAGAAGGATTTCCTGACCACTGTGGTGATGTGATTATCAAAGGAGAGACTACTGTCCACCTGTGTCCCAAGGTCTCTTATCACATTTATGGAGTTAAGTAGACTACCAGCTATGTGGTAGGTCATGGGTACAGAGTTTTTACCAAAGGGAATGACAATACACTTTTTGGCATTGAGCTTCATGGCTTTGACACCATGCATCTGTCTCAGTGAGGCACTTTTGTAGTATGTCCACATCATTTGAGTTTCAATTATGGCTCCTAGTTTAGTCATCTGCAAACTTTGTCAGCCAAAGACCTTCTGTGTTAGCCTGTACTTCAGAGAAGTAGATACCAAACAGGAGAGGACCCAGGACTGAACCCTGTGGTACTCCACTTGTCACTGGTCTGAAGTCGGATTTAGAGTCTGCTACTTTCATAGTGTGGGTTCTGTCCATGAGTCAGTTGGCAACCCATCTTGTGACATAGGGATTTATACCTAATTTAGTGAGCTTATCTATAATTACAGAGTGGGGGATGGTGTTGAAAGCCTTGGCAAGATCTAGATAAGCTGTGTGAACCACCTTATCCTCATCTATGGCTTTGGTGACTGCTTCAAAGAAGTCAATAAGGTTTAAGAGACATGATCTGCCTTTTACAAATCCGAACTGGGTAGGGTCCAGAGTTTGGAGATTACCAATGTCTTTGTTTATGAGTTCCATGATGATACGTTCCATGGCCTTGCAGACCAGGCTCGTCAGGGTAATGGGGTGGTAGTTCCTGGGGTCTGTCGTGGCTTCCCCTTTGTGGAGTGGGATAACCGTCATGGTGCACCATTCAGTGGGCACAAAGCCTGAGGTGAGGCTATGACTGAACATGGTACTTAGGTAGGGTGCCAGTTCATTTTGTATTTCGTGTAGAACGCAGCCTGGGATATTGTCAGGTCCCATGGATACTGTGTTTTTGGCTTTGGAGAGTGTGTTTTTTTTACCTGTGCAGCCATAATTACAGGAACTTTGCATTCTTCCGATATAGAGATGGGCCCTCTAGGGATTGAGAGGGGGGTAAAGTTAGCACTGAACCTATCTGCCAGGATAACCAGTCCTGTTGATCCTAGGGGAGGGGATCTTAAATGTTATCTTGAACAAAGAGAAGCAATCTGGCAAATCAAATTAAAATCTGATAAGCCACCTGGGTTAAATGAATGCATTAATTTAAAATGTTTTTTAAAACATCGCACGTTGTATATTACTGATAAACAGAAAGTAGCTTCTTCCTTTTTTATTTAACAGTTTTTATTGTATATTCTTGCTTAATTAGTTAATTACTTAATTATTTAATTGATGAGTGTATTTAAATGTGGTTTTACTCTTGTCTTTCATTCTGATGAAGTGTTTTACGAAAGCGGACAAATAAATCTTGTGTACGCTATTTGGAGCACTTGCTTTCTTTGGTCTACCTTCGTGGCTTTTGGTTTTACTGGCTATCTGCCAGGATGTTGGCAATATCACTTGTTTCTGTATATTTACATTGTGCTGTAACTCAGAGCAGATCTGAGTGTTGCCATTGAGATTCTTGACATAGCTATAGAATGCTTTGTGGTTGTCTTTAGAGTCAGTGGCAATTTTGTTTTCATAATTAGCTTTGGAGGATTTTATGAGGGATCTCAGCTTCTTACTGACGTTGGCCAGGGAGTTCCTCCAGTTATGGGATTTTACTCTTTTTTGCAACAGTTTCTTCTGTTGTAGAGTTTGTTTATGGCAGAGGACCACCGGATTATTCAAGGTTTTTGAATTATATTTTTATATTATGGGATGGACCACTCAATATTATAGAGGAATTCATGAACTACTTAAACAGTACTAACACTTATCTGAAATTTACTTATTCTAGTAGTTCAGAAGGGGCAACATATTCAGACACATTTATTTCTAATACTGATAGTGGTTTTAAATCCCATATCTATAGGAAAAAATACTTTTTCCAATAGTCATTTGGAATACTCAAGTAATCATCCAAGACCAATGATGAAAAGCATCTTTAAAGGGCAATGCATCAGAGCTGCGTGAATGACGTCTATGTAAATGGATATGATAGAAGTTAATTTTATAAAATCTTTGTTTATATCTAGAGGGTACCCAGCAGATTTGCTAGATAGCATTAGGAATTATGTAGTAAGCGAATGGGGAAAAAAACCTTTACTTGGGAAAGAATTAAATAAAAATATAGATACAGTCGTAGATAGTAAAGAAATACAATACAGTAGGGCATGTGCTGGAATATACCTCATATAAGAACAATATAAAATGTATATTAAATAGGAAATGGAACATTTTAATAGTAGATAAGGAAATAAGAAAAATAGTAGGGAACACACCGTTTTTTGTTTACAAAATGGGGAGAACTATTAAGAGATTATTAGAAAGTAGATGTTATATAAAGGGGAAGAATGACCAGAACAGGTACTCTAGGAGATGTGGAAGCTGTGGGCAGTGTCATGCTATTTTTGAAGGTGAAGGAATAACCTTAGAAACCATCAACAGGACTAGGATTAGATTTAAATCAGGGAACTGTAACTTCAAATATATTATATATTTGGCTAAATGCGTGACCTGCCACAGCTACATAGGTAAAACTGAGAGGCAACTGAAAAAAAGAATCTACGACCACCTATATAGCATCAGAAGGAAAGATAAAAACAATGCACTTTATAGGCATGTGGCTAAATGTGGTGAAGGTCATGTCTTTAAATTCGCTTTACTGGAACAGGTCAGTCAAGTGCCATGGGGGGTAGTTACAAGGCCCTGTTGGGTCAGCAAGAAATCAAATGGCAAATATTAACAGCTAATGAACCTGGACTAAATTAATTTATTACTATTAAACCTTTTTTTACAGTTATAACAATGGCAGTGGGTACATTTATGGAAAAAAAAAACATTTTTTTATTACACATACTTTTTTCATTGGACATATTTTTTTCATTATGGAATTTTTATTTATGATTTAGGATGGTGTAATAGTGTTTGTATAGATCGGCATGAATTCATGAATTGAGTAAGGTATTTGAGTGTTATGTTTATTTATTTATTTTTTAATAATATGTGTATACAACATACATTTTGTATTTAAGCAAAGGAGCATATACAATTGATTAAACACAATATATTTTGTATTTAGGAAATGAATTCACACATTATATGATTGGTAGGAAAAATAAGGAATGCATATTTTGAGTTCATGTAGTCAAATGAAGAAAAAATGTAGTAATATATGATGTTTATAGAAGTATATGGTTTTAGTTTTGTGTACTTTTGTATATATAATCGTTTTGAAGTACTGGAAGATGCAGTACTATAACACAGGATCACTTTCAATGTAAAGTGTATTTAATTGAATAATTTCATGCTTAATAGTAATTTATGGTGCTAATGTTTAGTATAAAAGTGGATAATTGAATTATTGATGTATTCTGATGAAGTCCACCTTAGTGTGGATGAAAGCGCTAAATGAATACAACCGTGTTTTTGTTTTATATTAAAAGTGAGCATTTTTAAGTATCCAGTTTGTGTTTCGTCTCTACTGGGAATCTGTCACAGTACAGCGTGCAGCGTTTGCCTTTGGCTTGATTCTGTGCTGTCTTAACGCTGTTCTTAAAGTTATTCGGTAATTTTCCTATGGGGGAATGCACATGTAATTGCAAATTTAGCAGGCACTACAGGGATGTAACAGCACAGAGTTACAGACACCAGTGTGAAAGTGCATACCCAGAAGCAATCTCAACACAGTCACAGTCACAGAATGGTAAGCCTAATTAATAGTACAGTATATGGACTGTGTGAACAAAACCCATCATCATGTTTGCCACTCACACACTACCCCTACATATACTGGCCCAATTCACAATGTAGTCTGATGCCTGATTGTGGTATGGGACATGTCTCAGTCTGGCCCTTCAAGCATATAAGCTGATAGGGTATCAGAAACTGGAGCAGCATGCAACGTCAGATAGAAAAGGACCAAGAACACTGACATCTACCCCACTCTGTACACAGGCCAAATAACATATTCACAATACACTGCTACACAATACTGACATTCTGTCAACAATCACCATTAGCACACAGACCTCACTACTGTACAAACTACAACAGAATGTCCCGGTTTTGTCCTCACATATAAAGCCTGCTATACATAACATGTCTAGCAGCCTGATATCTCACTGGGTTGATACCAGGAATGATGTCAGTAAATAATGATATACTGTACATAGCCACCTCTTACTGCATGACATATGGACATAGGCTGACAGACTTGGTAGACAGAGGCACAAACACAGGGTCATCATTGACATATTGCTGTTATAAACAGAAAATTGCTGGTGTAACAGGGTTTGTTGTAACATATCTCTTCTGAGGGATATGAATTCAGAAACACACATGGATGTTACCATTTACTGACTGCAATCCTCAGAGTATGCTACTGAATTTATAAAGACAAAAAATGTGTGAGTAACACACCAAATCTAAGACTCCAAACTCTGGCCAGTCTGCAGATAGTCCTACAGGTGAGTGTTTTCTCAATCACATAACACTGCCATGTCAGACTTTAAATCATGCAGAACAGCCATATCCACACAAACCCTGTTAAAATAACATTACTTCAAATGTATAACAGCAATACTTACATTCTGTCCCCATGTCTGGAACACCCCCCTCCAGTTTGTCGGCCTGTCTCCACAGTGTTTGTTGTAAGAGGTATTTCCAACTATCCTCTGTGATGCTGGTTGTCAAACACCCACATGAAGCCCTGCTCACAGGAAGAAAAAGGGCCAATGCCTACATGAAGTTCTTAGTTACAGGAGTGTGTTTACATGCAATTGGCTATAGGAATGATATCACAGCTGTTCCACATGCAGTTAGTAAGTGGGGGACTCCAATTCGTGCAAAGACCATCAGCTGATCATGAACATTACCTACAAAAGTCAAGCTGCTGCCTATGCAAAACAGATGTATTTTTCTACATCTACCAGAGAGAGAGATAGAGAGAGAAAGAAAGAAAGAAAGAAAGAAAGAAAGAAAGAAAGAAAGAAAGAAAGAAAAAAGAAAGAAAACAAACAAAAAGCAAGACCATCACAAGCAGACTAAAAAAATCTATGAGACACACCTGTCTATCTGTGAAAAGCAGCAACTGAAGAAGGCAAAAGAAAAAAAACGGTATGTGAAACAAGTAATCATGTAATGGAATGTATTAGGGGATATGTAAAAGAGGTAAATAGGAAGTTGAACAAATGTTTCTCAACAACACTCGCCGTACTGATATACTGATAATCAGAACCTATGGCGATAGCATCTGTGTCTGCCTGTAGTGACATAGAACACAGCTCACGTCCCTGAGTCAGTCACATATGACTACTATTAGAGTGTGGTTTGAACAATACTGACTGTGACACTCCTAGGCCAGCAACTGGGATGTCACATATATCCACATGTTAATTGTGAGTACTAGTATGATATACATGTCTGTAGCAGAAATGTGAGGGACCTTTACAGGGTATTTGCATAGTGAAATACTGTTGCAGCTGTGTGTGTCGAATTGCATATGATAATAAGCTCATACCATTCAACTGTCCAGTGTTATGCACACTGACCATATGTGTGCCTCAGGATTGTAGTTATGTATTACAACAGTTGTGTTATGTCTGGCAAAGAATTGGTAACCTGTGAAAACTGACATTACAACATCTCCTTACATTTCATTAGGCTGTTCCTGTTAGGGGTTGCCACGGCAGATCATCTGACTGCATGTCTTCCAGTCCTCTGCATCTTCTTCTTTCACACCAATCAGCTGCATGTCCACTACCAACACATGCATACAACTTATCTCAGGCCTTCCCCTTTTCCTCTTACCCAGCAGCCTCATACTTTCACAAATATACTCAGGATACCTACTCATCACATGTCCAAACAAACATAATCCTGCCACTCTCTACCGTTGGCCCCAAGCCATCCAAACTCGGCTGACCACCTAACATACATGTTCCTACTCTTGTACATCCTCATCACACCCAGTGTAAATCTTAATGTCATAAACTCTGCCACATCCACTTCTGACTCCTGCATTATTTTTCAATGCCACTGTCTACAACCCATATAACACAGCTGGGCTCCCCACCCTCTTGTAGACGTTAAATGTCACTCTTAATGGTACTTGTCTGTCACAAATCACACCTGACACTCCTCTCTACCACCTGCATCCTGCCTGCACTCTCTTCTTTACCACTGCCCCACACCCCCCATTACTCTGAACTGTTATTCATAAGTATTTAAGTTTATCTACCTTTGCACTCCCTGCATCCTCACCATTCCTCCATCCTCCCTTCCATTTGCACACATATATTCTGTCTTAGTCCTGCTGGCCAACATTCCTCCCTTCTTTAGACCATAAGTCAACCTCTCCAGGGTCTCCTCAACCTGTTCCCTACTCTCACTACAGAACACAATGTCATCTGCAAACAGCACAGTCAACAGGGACCCCTGTTTGATCATGTCTGTCAAGCTGTCCATCACCACTGCGCATGAAAAAGGACTCAAAGCTGCTCCCTGATGTGCTTCCACCTACACTTTAAATGCACCTGTCACTCCCAAACCAGAACTCACTGCTGTCAACGTAGCATTGTACATGTCCTGTAGCATTCTTACAGATTCCTCTGCCACTCCTGACCTCCTCATACAATACCACAACTTCCCTCTAGGCATCTGTCATATGCTATCTGTAAGTCCACAAAGACACAATGCAGGTACTTCTGACCTTGCCTGTATGTCTTCATCAACACTTTTATAATAAGCATCACATCTGTACTCATCTTTCCTGGCATGAAACCATACTGCTGATCAGTAATCCTCACCATCCTTCTTAACCTAGCTTCCACCACCCTTTACCATTACCTCATGCTGTGACTGATCAATGTTAACCCTCTGTAGTTACTACAGCTGTGCACACCACCATTATTCTCATGATCAGTACACAAACACATTTTCCCCACTCCTCATGCATCCTCTCACTTTCCAAGATGCCAGTAAACAATGTGGTTGACAACACCACTGCCATTTTTCCTAAACAACTCCATGTGTCCACAGGTATGTCTTGTGGGCCAAAAGCCTTACCAATGCTACACTCTTTCGTAGCAATCCTTACTTCCTCCTTGATAATCTGCTGCACTTCCTGATTCATCAAACCCACATCATGCAACTTCCTCTCTCTCTCTCTCTCTCTCTCTTCCTCTCTCATTCTCCTCATGCAGCAGACCATCAAAGTACTGTATCCATCTGCTGTACACATTCTCCTTGCTTGTGAGCATGTTTCCCATATTATCCTTATCACCCTTATTTGCTGCACATCCATCCCATCTACGTGCATCTGTCTAGCCAATTGGTACAGGTCCTATTTTCCATCCTTGGTGTCCAACTTTACATACAACCATTCAGATGCACCATCCCTAGTCTTTGCCACCACTATCTTTGCCATGCACCCCATCCCCTTATATGTCTGTATAGTTGCTTCATCTGTCTGACAATCCCATTTCTCCTTTGCTAAACTTTTTCACTGTATATATATATATATATATATATATATATATATATATATATATGTATGAATGTCCCTAACACTCACTGCCACACTCCTTTCCCCTCTCTGCCTGCCATAGGAGCATGGCACATCCTCCAGGGTATGAATGAATGCAAAAGCTACCCAAATATCAAATGATGTACGTGTGTTACAGCAATGTGAAATCCAGTGTCACTAATGTTGGTCCATAGCCCACCATGTATGCACGGCATCCTCCACATGTTGTTCTCTACCAGGTTGACAGGTATGACTGAGCAACAAAAGTGTTATAACAGTGTGCAATACTGACAGAACAGAAATTTATTGTAGTCATTACCCGTGCAGATGTATGCATGTATGGGTAGGTGTACCTGGCTGCCTCATAACACCTGACATGGGATGCAAAACAGCATGTAACTGAGCTGTACATGTTGCATACGTGTGTAATGTTAATGTGTGTGCATCCAACAGAGTCACAATTCCACAGCTAATGGTTGTTGCATTGCAATGACACAGACGTGGCTACTGCCATAAGCAGGAGTATCATGTAGGAAAAAAAGAGGTGTCCAACTGTGTTATGACCTTGTGTCCATGCCTACTACAAACATTGATATGACCACCCACATAGCTGTATGGCCTCAGCAATACCTAACTTGTACACCCTGTCTCAACCTAAGTACAGTAAACACCTTTGCTGAACAACAGTAGTGTACAAAGCACATAATGGGATGCTATACTGGCTGTACAGGGGACAGTAAGAGCAGACACCAACTGGCCAGCATGTTATCCTTTGTCTGGATGAACATAGGTTACAGGTGGATTATGGTAAGGCTGAATATGAGTATACATGGGACGCATCCACTGAGGGCAACCACAAGGTCATCTTAACATATGTCTGCAACAACCCAGACCACCCTGTAATGGAGGTCAGTCATAGCACATACACACACACCATCACTACAGTCAATCTGCTGCAGGCACATTTAGGCCAAACATCACCCCCTGGCTCAACATCAGTATAGGTGGTTATGCACACCACGCACACCACTGACCTCATCATCATGGATCAGGTGCAAACCGCCTAGTTAAACGTAAAACTAGCAAGTCCCCTTGGGGACTGATAACATTCCAGTCTGCATCCTATATGAACCCAGACATATACTTCCATCTCCATTACATACTGTATGCAAGCCAAACCTGAGTAGCTTTGACAGCCCATCTGCAAGGAACACAGACACCGTCACCCTTCTACATAAATGTGAATGGTGGTTAATGAAATGTACTGGCCCTCATAGGGGGGAATATGACACAACAGGACCAGGAGTACAATGCATGTTCATACAGTGCTGCATCTCATGTGTTTGTATATAGTGTACACTGCAGATAATTAGTCATGTGCTGTTTCTGTAAAGAAGTCTGTGCAATGTCTGATGTCCTGTGATGTGTTTCCCTGTTTATGTTTACCAGGTGCTATGCCAAAGCAGCCAGACTACAATGAGCAGGAGACTTTGGCCATAACTGAGGCCTTCTTGCAGAACTGTACCATCCTTTTTCATCAGGGTCGCCAAAACCAGCGGGAGCAGACTGTACTGTCGAATGAAATTGTCCAAAGTGTCAACAACTTGGACCACCATGGCCACGTGTACGATCAGGTACATCATAGAGCAACTGACCTGATTTGGCATGCTTGGCAAAGGGCTGCTGCTGTAGCAAGGGACCATTCCACTACTGGTGGGGGGCCAACTACATCAGCCCCCTCTTACAGCAGTGGAGGAGCTCCTGGCCAACCTCGGGGTAGACCCCACAAGAAGATCTACACAAGAACGTTCAGTTGTGGAGGTGTGTGGCACCCAGGCAACAGGCGAGGAGTGTCCAGGTATGCCAAAAGTGCACATCAATGTACTGAGATTACATTACAACTGTGTTCTATAGAGTCTTGAGATGCATATTTCAGGGTAAAATACTACCATCATAACCGCTATATCACTCCCACTACTAAAATGGTACTGTCTAACACCTTCCTCATTCATTGTCTCCTATATGGTGCCCCACTTCTTACTAACCTTCAATCTTCTCTAAAAAGAAAGCTATCCTCCTGTTATGAGAAAATGTTTGCTACCAGCTATAAATCCAAATACCACCACTACAATGGTCTACATAAACCAAATTTGCTTGGACATATCAACTATCTTACTTACATTCAACTTACTCATACCCATAAACTCATCTGTAATTCCTCCAATTACCCCTCCCTTGCATCCCCCTTCAAAATGCAGAGACCCAACAGACTTCTAAGATTCAATAACCAGAATTTTCATTAACTGCTTGAACGTATGGCAGATGGGAGGCAGCAGCCACGTGAAAGTATCTCAGAATCATGATCATCTGGGCGTGAACGTACCCTTATTCCATCACACTCCTGTATGGGCAGTAACACCAGCACTAGTGTGGGTGGTGTGATGTCCATGCCACGATGTGGCAGGCCATGGACACATGGTCCTAAATGGTCCCAACAGGGTCGCGGATCCAGCAGACATATGTCACCATCAGGGAGCAGTACTATCTCTGGCCTTTTTGGCCTTGCCATGGTGGTGCCCATGATACCCTTGGCAGATCCAGTTCCTGTGTCCATGGCCGGAGGTGGTGAACTGTACACCCTGCCATGTACAGGCCACAGCTGTTAAGAAAACATCAGTGTATGACGGCCCCCCCACACACACACACACACACACACACACACACACACACACATCACAATCACAATAAACTCGCCTCTACACACACACATGCACCACACCTGCACAGGCCATTCCATTCCCATACCCCAAACACACACCCATACTGTCAACCAAATGGCACAGCCTAGGGCTCTGGCAAAACCACACAACACCGTGTGCATATGATGAAACATGTGCCTGATCCCTGGCATCCAAAACATTGATGCAGGGACATGCAAATATGGGTCTGATGCACAGGGCAGACTTAATAAATTGTACGTAGGTAATGCTGTGTAGGGTGCTGTCATCTGGCATTTGTAAGAAGTACACATCAGAGTGTAAGTACAGTTTAAGCCATGATGCATTATTGCTATTCTTAATGCTGACTGAATGTGTTCTCACATGCTGTATCCTCTTTGTGTTCTAGGCCTCTGTGTGTCATCAGGATGTGGCCCTGCAGCAAGAACAAGGGGTATGGCAGTGCGGTATCACATCAACCATGTCATAGGTAAGGTACAGCTGTATCTGCATGAATTTCACAGGTCTGTACAACAGTGATTGCATATGCCTCACAGATTATAGGGCTGAGGGTTGTATATAGGTTTATGATGACTGACAACATCTGTTTCAGAGTGGAGAATGGTAAGTGTGTTGGTTTGGACACACCTCCATTTGCTAATAGCCATACTCCCAGGGGGTAATCATCAAACAAAAACACTCAGATTACTACACATGCACACGCACACACACACGCACACACTCACACACACACACACGCACACATTTCACAGTACTGTGATACATTGGTTCATAGCTTCATAGGTATGTAGTAAGTGAATGGCCATGAAGGTTCTACAAGGCTAGGCCAAGGAATTACCCTGGCATCAGGCTACATGAAAATAGTCCCCAGTGTGGGTAATGAGTATATTCACTGGAGTGAGCCCCAGGGGTGGGTATTGTATTCTCCATTCACTTATCCAGATGTGTATTGTGGATGGCCAGTGATGTGCATTACTTCACATGTATGTGATTTATATTCCATACCATGGACAGTGTCTGGGTTGTGACCCTATCCCACAAGCATGTCCTTTGGAGTGTGGAAGTGTGCTTGAGGTATCTGGGGCATGTTCTGTGGACAGAATGGGATTTTCAGATGTAGCATTCCTGACCCAGTTTGCTTTGACATGGCTGTGTAACTCAGGCAGTGGTTGCACCTACATAGACAGTATGATACAGAGATTCATTGGAGTTATAGGAGTCTGTCGATACAGGGCATGTGTGTAAGGCCTGGCATTATCTTTTTGGGGTACATGTGCAGCCTCTAGAGTTGTTGCAGGTGCCCAGTTGTGTACTTCACAAAAGGGCCACTGTACATATTGATTGGGCTACTGAGGGGAGGGTACAGGGTGACCATGCCCTTTCACTTGCTGGATAACGCACACTTAGTCAGGTGGTATAACACATCGAAGTTCTTTCTGATGTCAGTGGCACAGCTGTGGTCAACAGACAGCTCAATGTCAACCCATGTCCCCCATTATGTTATAACAGCATTAATCTGTGGAGTATCAGCAATGTATTACTTCATGTGAGTCATGGTGTTCACAAAAGTAATGGCGGCACATCTCCTGGCATTGAGGCAATGTCCAGGGTTCTGACAACAGTCATATGTGTGGCCTTTGTGCATGATGTAAACATCATACAGGGTCCACAGGGAAAATGATGCCAGCTTGCACAGCAGAACTTTTGAGCATGTGCAGCATTGGGCCACCCAACCCATTCGCCATGCCCATCAATGGGTGGCTGCTTTAGCAAGGGAATTGCTAGCCACAATTGGGGGCCCAGCCATACAGCCCCCACTGACACCCACTGAGGATCTCCTCGCCAAACTTCTGGCACACACCCCACGCACAAGCCATGATGCTGAGGGAAGCACTGTGGAGGTGGGTTGCATACACAAACATTGGACAAGGAGCATGCAGATATGGGCCCAGTGGGAATTAGTACAATAATGCATCAGACATACATGTATCTGTATTGTAGCTACATGCATGTGTCAAGTCCAATTGGCGTTGTGGATGGGGTTTTCTAATGCACAGAGGTGCACATCTATGGTGAGGACAAGACATTGTGTATTATTGTGGCTAGTACTGTAAATGTGCAGACATGCTGCATCCAACCTGTACCAAGGCCACATGTGAGTCTGCTGACAATTACTCCCTCTCACAACTACCTAGGACCCTCTGGTCTGCATATGGGACAGCAGCCTGAAGCTGTTGAGCATGGCATTGTTCTGTTGTTGCCTGGCAATGCCCCAGGCATGTGAAGGGCATGCAATTTACCATGTCTACAATCATCAGTAATAGCTATATTGCTTTATGTAATCGCTATATTGTCTGGACAGAGGCCAGCCAAATGGGCTGGAGAAACAGACTAAGGTAGCATCATGCGTGACATATTAGTGGTATATAGTGGATATACATTGTGTACACACCCCTCTTAAGATGCAATATGTTTCTGTTACATACTAATTAGGACCACAGTATGACAGTTCACACCTCTTCCAGCCTGTAATGTGACCCATAACATGAACACTTCACCTGTAAAACCATGCATCTGGGCTCATGTATTGCACCTACAAGTCTGGCCACCTGTGAGGGCAGCAGATGTCATATCAGCATGATGTTTCAGTCAGGTATGATACCTCATGCTGCCATATGTGTCAGTACACACACTATGGCCTATCTGGCTATAATATCACATACATGGACATTGTTAAGGCACACAGACCACTTTCAACCACATATAAGTTGAAAACGTATGGATATGCCAGACACATCTGTACAGAGGACTGTACAATGGTTTAACCTGCTGCATGTGAGGCACATGCTGTTACCACACTATATAAAGTAATGGCAGCAGGAGGTGGTCACCACCCATGCATGGTATACACATCAAAACGGTATAAGCCACACAACATATGATCCTCACACACACACAAACAGTTGCCAGCATTAGGATTAGAACTCCTGCCTATCTAGGCATTCCTACTAGACTGCTACACAGTTAACAGATGTACCACAGAGCTTATACATTTCCACCTCTTCCAAAGGTACTTCTAAGGTGGATGACATCAACAGGACTACTAAATAGGAATGAAGGGAAGTGTAAAGGGTAGTACACAGGTCAAAAATGGTATAAGCCAGACAGTACATGATACACACACACACACACACACACACACACACACACACACACACACACACACACACACACACACACTTGCCAGTATTGGGATTAGAACTCCTGCCTATCTAGGTATATCTACTATAGTATTACACAGTTACTATATGCACTACAGATATTACTGAAAATTCACATGTCCAAAGCTGCTGGTAACTGCACAGCTGTGGTAAAGTATTACAGGTGGCAGACACTCTCCCTTCTGTTCCACCCATACATCATGCTAGTTCTTCCTGTCTTGCACTTCAACTAGCATTATGGCTTGGCACTTCACCAGGTTATTCTATCAAGACATGTGACACACCTGGGAGCTGTTAGCAGTACTCGTTCATCACACATGTAACCCCAGTACTTACTAGTTATTTCCACCCCTCCTGGCATGTTTGTAGGTTGGTTATCTGTGCTTTCACCCATTAACCTGGAGCACTTGTCAATTCAGAGGCACTTTTGCAACTGCCCCATGTACACAGACAACTCTCCCCTCTAAACTCCAAACACTCAGACTTGTTAGGGTTAC
Source organism: Protopterus annectens (assembly GCF_019279795.1). Taxonomy (NCBI): domain Eukaryota; kingdom Metazoa; phylum Chordata; order Ceratodontiformes; family Protopteridae; genus Protopterus; species Protopterus annectens. The sequence continues at coordinate 442,624,657 of NC_056737.1, read as the reverse complement.
CCATATATCACCCAATGTGGACATATGCACTCTACAGCAAAGATTGGACTAGCAGGACATGAGAACATGATCAACACCTGCACCACACCATGTGGAACATGCAGCTCACCATGACACCCATTTTGACAGCCATGACATACAGTGAAAAGCCACACACCCACTTTCCTAGAGGCACTGAATGGATATTTACCCAAACAGCACAGACCAGCAAGACAGACACCCACTCAGACACTGTGACATGGAACATGCCAAGGGACACATATTTAACCTACACAGTGTGCCCCTCAACCTACGCTCCTAAGGCTAACCACCTTGCACAATACAGTGATCATGGGTAACTCAGTATTGAGGCACACACATATCCCACATACTAAGTTGAATATGGAGCAGGTAACAGACAAATATCTATCACATGCCAGCATCCAACACATGACACAGCCAGTCATGGCACTCCACAACAACTATGAGTATCACTCTGTATCCATGTTGGTGTGAATGACTTAGGACACACCTCCCTGGACTGCATGACAAGAGACATGGTTGAACTCTTTGATTATGCGGTCCAGGCAGGTGTGACAGTAGCCTTGGGCAGTGTACCACTGTCACCCAGAATGATGCTGTGGTACTATCAACAGATTGACTGCAACACTGGCTTACGTGTTATGTGTCATTCTCAGGGGATCCAGAACTTCTCTGCTTGGGATGATATGATTGACAGAACCCAATGACTTGCCACAGATGTCCTACATCTGTCACTGCTGGGTTTCCAGTTAAAGGCTAAGTGTCTTGCCACCCCTATGATGCCTTATTAGGCAGTATTCCTAATGTTATTATGACCATAACAGCTACACATGTATGTAATCTGAGGGCCATGTTGCTCAACAGTAGACATCTAACTCTTAGGATGCAGTCACTCATAGCAGTCATTGAAGTGGAGGACACATGTCTGCTGTAATGGAGAGATGGTTCACATGTATGTGATTTATATTCCATACAATGGACAGTGCCTGGGTTGTGAACCTATCCCACAAGCATGTCCTTTGAAGTGTGGACGTGAGCTTGAGGTCTCTGGGGCAGGCTGTGTGTGCAGATTGGTATCTTCAGAACTAGCATTCCTCACCTTGTTTGTTGGGACCTGGCTAAGTAACTGAAGTAGTGATTGCACCTACATAGACAATATGATACAGGGATTCATTGGAGTTATTGGCATCTGATCATACATGGAACGTGTATAAGGCATGGCATTTCCTTTGTTTGGTACGTTTGCAGACTCTACAGTTGTTGCAGGTGTCCAGTGGGTAACGTGGCAAAAGAGCCACTGTACACATTGATTGGCATATTGAGGCGATGGAACAGGGTGCCATGTTGTTTTACTTGCTGGATAACACACAGAAGATGTAACACATCAAAGTACTTTCTGATGCAGTGGCACTGTTGTGGTCAACAGGCATGTAGTCCACTGCAATCATACCATGGGTACTATTTGTGAGGCAATTTTCAGGAGAACTACCAATATGGTGGTTGCTGCCTAGCCAAGTGTGTTTATCTATGATCTGTGGGTAGAGACTGATCTCTGAGTATTAGAAGGGTTGCCTATATTGTTCACTAATCCATACTGTCACATAGTCATTCCACATGGCAGTAGACATTTAGGGCTGTGGATTGTGTACACCAACCTATATGGTATTTGACAACTGTTGGCCTTGTAATGGGGACATTGGGACCTATACTATGTCCTCAATATAATAATTTAGCAAAACCCACCCCAAATGGATCATGTTATTACACAACCACACTGACACCTACACAGGATACTGATGACAGACTGACACACACACACACACACACACACACACACACACACACACACACACACACACACACACACACACACACACACATTTTCACAGTTCCGAGGACTAGGATTATAACTCCTACCTAACTAGTTTGCTATACTATAGTATTATGCAGTTATCACAAGTGCCACAGAGCTTATTTAGTGAAGAGCTGTCCAAAGATATCTTTGAAGATGAGTGACATCAGCAGCAACAGTGCTAAAGGAGGAGTAAGGGAAGTGTAGTAAGTGTGAATGACCACAAAAGCAGGTGGCTACAAAGACGCACATACTCTTTCTTACACAAACTCACACATTTTCACAGTTGCCAGGACTGGGATTAGAACTCCTACCTAACTAGTTTGCTACACTATAATATTATGCAGTTATCACAAGCACCAGGGAGCTTAAGTAGTGGAGAACTGTCCAAAGCTATCTTTGAAGGTGAGCGACATCAGCACCAGTGCTAAAGGAGGGGTAAGGGATGTGTAGTAAGTCTGAATGACCACAGAATCAGGTGTCTACAAAGACATACACACTGTCACATTTTCAGAGTTGCCAGGACCAGGATTAGAACTCCTACCTTACTAGTTTGCTACACTATAGTATTATGCAGTTATCACAAGCATCATGGCCCTTACATAGTGGAGAGGTGTCCAAAGGTATCTTTGAAAGTGAGTTACAGCAGCAGTGCTAAAGGAGGGGTAAGGAAGTGTGGTACTTGTGAATGATCACATAATCAGGTGTCTACAAAGACACACACACACTCTCTCGCACAAACACACACATTGCACAGCTGCCAGGACCAGGATTAGAACTCCTACCTAACTAGTTTGCTACACTATAGTGTTACACAGTTATCACAATCGCCACAAAGCTTATAGGATAGAGAGCTGTCCAAAGTTATCTTTGAAGCTGAGTGATATCAGCAAGGGAAGTTTAGTGTGTGTTAGAATGGCCTCAACCACATTCATGTAGAAACACATACACTTATTTGACAGGACTGAGTTTACAACTGCTACATGGATACTTATTTGGACTGTAGTGTTACACAGATATCACAAGCACCACTGAGACTATAGGGCTGGAGGCTAACCAAAGGTATTTCTACAGTGAATGACATCAGCACATCATGTGATATAGACCAATGGGATGTGTACTGGGTGGGAAAGGCCTCATAATGGGATTCTCTCTGTCACTGTCTGTCTTTCTCTTCCCCATGTCTGTGTGTGTGTATGTTTGATATATTATGTTATATTGGCCTTAGATATGTGTAAGTATTCCATCCAATGTGTGTGTGTGTGTGTGATGTATCAATGGTGTACAATTTGGTGTGTGTGCTCAGACAGCTGCAAATAACCGATATCTGTAGTCCACTGTGTTGTGAGACATGGGCTTCATTTCTCTAATTGTAGGAGCATGCCCAGTATGACCTTCTATATTGACTGTGTGCATCCATTCCAGGGAGGGTTGGACTCTAGTTCAGGGTTTTGTGTGCTACAGCTACACCTAGCAAATGGTTTCTGCAGGATATCTACAGATAGTTTGCCAGTATGGAGACACAATGGGCATAACATACACGGGATACTGTAACTATTGCTGTCTGTGCTGCTTGTGTGACTTGTTTGGTTGTAGCATATATTTTCTGACATATATACTGTTTTACACTGTGATGTACCATGTCATCAACTACTGACAGTTATCATTCTTTGCTCACAGTTATTTACCAGGGAAATACAGGATGAAGGAAGCTGAGACCAATATTCTGAGGCATGTAGACAACACATTCTGGCACACACTTGCCATTGTGGAAGGGTAGCTACAGACAATAGACTGCTGGTTCTGTGTAAATGTTGCAAAATCTTGTTAGTATGCTGGCTGGGGATCCCTTTCTTGTGTTTTTTTCAGCTGCATGGACTGGCCATATCCTGCTGGGGCCATACCTCTCAGCTGTACAGATGCACCCAGGTTATCCAGAGGCAGGACTCATACATCTGGTCAGTTCACCTTCACATTGTGGTTTACAAGCAGTTTTGCGGCTATTCATTCATGGGTTTATAGTCAGGGAGTAGTATGGGCGGACGTTAGAGTTTCAGACTTCACACACTCAATGACATCCTTGCTTCTATGCCCCCCTCTGTTATTCTATCCTCTTACTAACATTATGTAAGCAATATCTCAGAGATATCCATATAGTTGGGCCTTTATCCCAGTAGTATTTATGGCCTGGTCCTCAGTCCTTACATAGGACATGGGGAGGCATGCTACTGGTATTGGTCAACATGGCCTTGCATTTGTTTTCTGTTTACTGTGTTAGGTTGTTAGTTGAGACCCCCTGACATTCCTTACATTGGCACTATGGGTGAGCCATGGGCCTTTGCCAGAGGACTGTAAGCCATTTGAGAGTGCTGCAGGCCATCTGTTACTGCATTTCTACATGGGATTGTGGGGGGGGGTGCACACCTGCAGACTTTAAACATTTGCAATGACTGTACTGGTATTCCAATTACTCTGCTGGCTTCTATTTCATATTGTATTGTGATCTATCATGCAGAAAGGAGGCATATCAGTAGAGTACACATGTTAGATCTTAATGGAATGAATTTCAGTTTCAGACTTCTTACCCTTCAGAACTAGAATTCAACTGTCAGACCTGTTGTAGTATTGAGTAGGTCTGGTGGGAGGCTATTCACCATTGCCATCATTTTGGGGCCTTAGCCCGGCCTTTCTTTATGGTCCTCTACACCTGTCCTGCTGGTTGAGGCTGGTGATGGGTATTTGACACTCATTTACATCCATGTGTGTGACCTATTGACACCTACAGTTATTTGGGCCATCACATGTACTGCGGTGGGGGTTGTCACCTTCTGTAGTGGTGCCTAGTATGTTGACACCAGTATCTGTTGTGAATTTCATGCTTTTCCATATAGCTGTCTGCTGCTATCCCATTCAGTCACCCAGTTCCCTTGCATGCTTGCATCCATATCATACATACAACTATGAGAACATACTACTCCATTCAGTAATTGATAGGAAGGGTGACTTACCTTGTTGCTGGGCCAGTATTGAGGATGGTGCTGGAGGGCTGACTATGTCAGATGCACATAGTACACTCCCTATACATGGTAAAGCACAGGTATTGTCATGTTTGGCATCCCTTTTACTGTATGTGCGAGTTGGAGAGAGGTATCAGTCCCTGGGTCCCCACAGTCATCAGATGAAGTGCTGAGTTACTGGCATGAAAGTGCTAACCTTTTATTAAAGCTTTTTATCTGAAGCTTTGGTGGCCCTAGATTGCTGTTTTTGTTATTATATGCTATTTTGCTTTGATGTGAACTTTGCTGCCTTTATCTTCTGTATTTACCCCCATGATATCCCCATTTGGTCTTTGGAAGGTACCTGTGGCTAGTATTCTTAAACCTAGAGATACCTTGGTAACCACTGGGATGGGTTCCCCTCTATTAGTTACGTGTGTGAGACGTGGCTGGCACAGCTCAATGATTTGCTGTAGAGTGTCCCTGTCCACCCTATGGCACTCCACTATCTCCAGTTCATGTAGGCCCTGGTAGGTTACTCTGGGTCTGTACACTCTTCTCCTCCTCCTTACTGTGGGTTGGTTGTCAGAATTCTCCTCCTCACAACCCTCAATCTCTAGCACATATTGATGGAGTAAAGCAGCAGCAGCCTTTAACATTTTTAGTTAGTTTTGCCAGTTAAAACTCCCCATCTCTATACACCAATGGTGCAGAGTTTGTGGGAAAAAGAAGTCTGAAAGGTGTTTGCATAGTTTACAGTAGTGTGCTGGGCTGCTGCATGTGTAATTGGCTGATACATTCTACCTGCCAGCTATGCTAGTTCTCCTTGATTGCCTTCCTACTGCTGTTTCCCCAAAGAGCAGTCTGAAAGGTGTTTGCATAGTTTATAGTAGTGTGCTTAGCTGCTCCATGTGTAATTGGCTTATTCTGATACAATTCACCTGCCAGCTATGCTACTTCTCCTGCATTGCCTTCCTACTGCTGTTTCCCCTACATCCAGTCTGCAAGATGTTTGCATAGTTTATAGTAGTGTGCTGGGCTGCTGCATGTGTATCTGGCTGATTCTGATACATTCTATCTGCCAGCTATGCTTGTTCTCCTTGATTGCCTTCCTACTACTGTTTTCTCTTTCCAGTTCCTCCCCTCCTCCTCTGTGCCCTGTTTACCCACTGCTCAAATGTAAACAATGCTGCCATTTCTTCTTCTTCTTCTTCTTTTTTTTTTTTTGTTTAAAATCGGAGGGGCAGATCCGCACAGCACACACACCCGTTTAGGCTATGTACACACTGCTCAGGCACATCTGACACTCCCCTTGCTTAGCTGTGCTTAGCTAAGGGCAAACACAGACCACAGAGCTCCAATCAGCTTACAGCATGCATGACACACATCCTTATGAGGTCATCCACCTCTTCTATGTATACAATGGTGTTGCTGCACCTACACGGTTGGGTGCAAGCTAACACTGAGAGGAAATCTGTGATTCAGTATCAGTCCTGTCATTTGCATAAACCAAATTGCTAATTCATAGTTATCACACTCACACTGAGCCTTCCCCCTTACATTTGGGTATAAAAGTTTATTCCCCCTTTTTTTATTTTCATGATGATCCCATTTGCGCACAGCTGCCCTACGCTTAAATGGCCGAGATTGGGCAAAAATCAATAAAACTTGTTTTTTATAAAATTTCAGCTATTTTTCATGCCAGTGGCCATATATTTGCCTATTGGCATGCCTGCTACAAAGAATACATGTTTTTTTCAAGCTGTCATGCCTCCGTTTTGTAATTTCCAGAAATGCATTCGGTTAGTAACCAAATACATTTCTGCAGGTTACACTATTCCTGCACACCTTCATTGAAGGTGCCAATCATTAGCAGACTAGAGTTCCGCTGTGGCGACCCCTAACCAGGAATAGCTGAAAGAAAAACAACAACACTATTCCTGCACAGATGCCTGCCTACTTCCTGGATCGCTAATTCACGTCATTTGCATGGTTTTCACTGGCAAATGAGGTAATTAGCATATGGCAGTGGTGTCCATGTGGGAATAGTGTAGGGGAGCTCATTAACATCTCGGGGGCTCGATCCTGGATCTCTTATTGGCCATATTGCATGCAGCAGCTCTGGAACAATTCAGGCACTCTCTGCAGAGCTTGCTGAATCCTGCTGATGGTCTTTGATCTAGATGCAAGTAGCCAACTAACACGATGTCAGTATTAAGTAATGGCCTACTTCTTAAGTTCATGTTGCTCTGTTTCCCTATATTAAAAAGTAAGTAGTGAGAAATATTCTGCATGCATTAAACATTATATACAGATATGAAAGTTGTGAGGAAATTTACTGAATGTGCCAGCTGTAAAAAAGATATAGCAAATACAAGATGCATGTGTCACAGCTCTGGGATGCATGTGTAAATTTAACCAATAACACCTGACTGACTGCACAGGGGGTTATACAGTGTTGAGTTGCCATCTTGTAGAAGATACATTATTTCTTTGTAATGACCATTACTGCCCTTAGAAAACAGCACCTCTGTATTTTTGTTGTGTTTTTGTACTTTTAAAGGATGCTTCTGCTTATTTCTTAGTGATTTTTAGAAAAAATAGTCACTTTCCTTGCATATTCCTGGCAGATTATTTCACATAGTGTACCTTTAGGAGTGATCAGATAATTATCTGGTCAGGAACTGTGACATTATGCTTTGCATTTTATCAAAAGAACACCCATGTTGATAATCTAGCACTATTCTGTCTATACCCAGACTCTTCTTCTTTCACAGGAGCTCTGACATGGGAGATCCTAATGGAGCAGTGATGTTGGGTATTTCACTTTATAGCACCAAAGAAATGAGGTACAGAAGAAAAAAAATGGGGCTTATTTACAAGTTTTTGGTAGCCCAGAGACTGTGAGCTGTTTTTTTTTCCTTTGTTATATTTCAGCTCCTGCTGTTTTATCAGTTGTCAAAAAAACTGTCTAGAAGTGACAAAAGGTCAGAGGTGTATATTAGGCTAATGACCACTAGGTCTCTTATAAACCTAGATGTGTAACCCATTAGAGACATAGGTACCAGACCAGGGCGAATTTCTGATTACCCATCCATTGGTCCAAGTTGCACATAAATAGGGTTAGAGAGGAACTCTGCTTCACATGGATGGTGAGCCTGCCCCAGAGAATGAGAATTTTCTGAGAAGCATATCTGTTTTTCCAATATGTCCTATTTATGTTGCAAGCAGAATTTAGGTCTTTTGATCTAGTAGTTCTCAGGCGGTTTGTTTTGTGGATGTGCAATAAATTAATTTAACAGGATGTAGGGATGCCTTGTATATCATGCAAAGATCACCACTCAGAAGTTTGTATAATACTGACTAAAGAGACAGGGCTTTGAGGCGATCAACATGTCACTTTGTTTGCTCCATGTATCCTTTTTTGCAAGGAACCTTTGTTGCATGTGTCTGGTCAGGTACATACCAAAGGGAGCACTATACACAATGATGAGTCTGATGATGGCTGAGTACAGAGGTGTGATGAGCTCTCTGGACCTAGATGCTTTGCCCTTATTTTTAAGTTGAGTGATATAGAAGGATTTTCTTACTACTCTGGACACATGTTGGTCAAAGGCTAGTTTACTATCTACAAGGGATCCCAAATCCCTGATTAGTGAATCAACTTAGGATCATAGGAGGTTACTAGACTATTGACCAGGAGGTCATTTCAAGCTTAGCTGTTCCATCCCAATGTAATGCCATAGATACTCTAGTCAATACCCAGGATTGTATTTATTAATGACTGCCCATGTCCAGGAAGGTTGTGGGAACTATCCCCGGTAAGAATTCACTGTGCCCCATCCACTCATCCAGGTTCCTTTTGAACAGTGACATAGAGTTGCTCTGCTTCACATAAATTGGCAGCCTATTCCAAAGACAAGGCAGTCACTGGGAGACAAATCTGTCCCTCCAGCACATCCTATTTAAGTCACAGGCCATATTTAGGTCACTGAAATGGGCAGTTCTAGTCCCATTTGATTTACAGATGTGCAGCAAATTCATTAGGTTTGGGTCGGAGATTGCTCTATAAATCAGGCATAAGTCTCCTCTAAGAAGTCTCTATGATACTGAGTATAGTGACAGGGACTTTAGTCAGCCTGTGTAAGGCACATGCCTTCTAAGTTAGAAACCTCTGAGGTCTTTCCAGTTGCTGCCGGTGCTTTGTACTGTACATGCCAAAAGGGGTGTTATATTCAATTATGGGCCTAATTAGTGACAAGTACAGAGGGGTTATCACCTCCTTTGCTCTAGAGGTGGCGCCTTTGCTAATCAATTGTGTTATTTGTAAAGCCTTCCTTACACAGTAGACACATGGTGGTCAAAGTTAAGGTGGGAGTCTACTTGTGATCCCAGATCTCTTACCACTTCAAAGGTACATAAGGCATTGTTGTTAATTTGATAGTGTGAAGGGAATGATGATGCATTTCTTTGCCTTCGGTTTGAGACTGTCACTAAGACACAGTGTCACTAAGACACCAGTGGTTGGTCTGTGTAAGACCCTCCTGAAGTATACTGACATAATTTGGGGATTCAATAATTGCACCCAGTTTGCAGTTGCCCACATACTTGGTCAGCCACAGCCCCTCAGTTTTGGCCTGAACTTCTGAGAAGTATATACCAAACAGTAGGGGGCCCAGCACTGACCATCGTGGCACCCTGCTGGTGACAGGTTTGCTGGTTGATGTGGAGTCACCCACTTTGATAGTGTGTGACTGGTTTGTGAGCCAAGTGGCAATCCATCTTACAATAGAGATGTAGTAAAGATGAGGACTTCACTAATGTACTACAGTTTATCTAGGAGGAAGATTGTCAGAATTATCTGTCCAGCTATGGCATACAATTGTGCAGCAGTGCAAGGTGTTGTGCCACATGCAAACAAGCAGAAACCTGCTCAAATGCAAGGCTTAAATACCAGAAGGTAAAAACTTAAAAAAAATTTAAAGAACTCAAAATAGCCAATGAGGGTGCTTACTCAATTCCCTAGAAAGTCCTTGCCTTCACTTCCGGGTGAAGCAAGATGGCAGTCATTTCTGTTGCGAGTACTGTGGTTAGTATTTCTGTTTCTCCTGTTGTTTCTTCTCCTTTGCCTTCTATTACTGATTCAGTCTTCTTTTCATTTAACCACTTTATCTGCATCTCAGAGTTCTTCACAGGCTTCACCTGTGTTGCATGACTTTGGTAATTTATCTGTGCTAGATTGAGGTGATGAAATGGAGCTTCAGGATGTTTCTTTGGCTTCTGATTTTTGTTCCAGCTGTTTTGGCTCCTCTACAGCTCTGCCAGTTACTTCTGCTAGTATTCTGTCTTCTGTTAGTTCTGCAGTTGTTTCTCAGAACAAGCCTTATGCTGCTGCAGCAAAATTGGCAGTTTTTTTCTTCTGGGAATCAGCCTTAGTTCTCTGAGGCAATCCAGGATTGTTTCTAAGCCTTTGTTTCATCTAAGTCTGCTTCCAGTCAGCCTCTTTCTCGTAAGTTTATTTGACATTCTTTATTGAAACCTTTGTCTGTGTCTGTTCAACCTTTGTGTGCTATTATTCATTGGAGATGGATGTTTTTGCTGATGTTTATTTTGAAGAGCAGGAGGCTGCTTCTACTATTGTTTCCTGTTTTGCTGCACACAAACATCAGCAGCACGCCTCTCAAGCATACCAAATTCCTCAGACTTTACCAGTCTTAAGGTCCATATAATGTGGTGCCACAAATTCTTGAGTGGCCCCTTTAATTCCCATTTTTTTTTCAATTTTTTGGAAGTTGTCGGTGATGTTATCATGGGCAGGGCATGCGAGATGACATCAGCTTCAGGAGGAAGACTGCCAGCCTGTTGGAATAGGGCTCTCCTGCCTCTGACTGTTTATCTGTTTACATTTTTTTTTTTTAATGTATGTTGGTTGAACTATGCTCATAGTAGACTAGTGAGACTGGAATTCAGGTCATAGTCTCGTACAGCTGACAGCAGCACTCCGCAAGTGCACAGCGGACAGCCTATAGCAAGCAGGAGCAGGACAGGAGCTGTAAAGTTGTTTTCCTTTAATATTTAACTTAAATGAAGTGTTAAACTTCTGTGTTCTGCTTCAGCTTCTGCCAGTGGCACCCAAGCAGCCAAGCCAAGAAGGAGCAAGTGCTTACAGCCCTGCAACTCCAGAAATCCCATACCAGAGCAGATCCAAGAGACCCAGCCAGACCCAGGATCAGCAGGGACAGGAACAGTACAGGGTTAGGAAGGAATCCTTATCTCAAGATGAGAAAATTTCTCTCTGGTGGCTCGACTTCCTCCTTCAGGTAAGAATAAAAAAAAAAACAGAATGAATAATGGACATTGTCTGACACTCAACAATCATTTTCCTTTAGTTTAAATACTATTGCAGTTGAGAGCTGCAAATGAGGAGACATAATCAGGAAATATCCTTGCAAATCTTTTTTTAAAAGTAGTCTGGGGAATGGATCTTTATTGCAAACATTAACATATTTATGTTAACAGAGATTATTTGTCACATTCATGAAAGTACGTTATATTCATGATTTAAGTGTCTGAGGGGTGGGTAGCACTAACTTTGTGCCTTGGCATATGTTTAGCCACACTCCCCCTGCTATTGCTTGTGTTCTTGGAATTCATGTTCCCAATGTGGGGTTCTATGAGCAGGGTGGGGGCACATTCCAGACACAAATATGCATGTGTCTGTAGGGAACCACTACTAAATACCGAACACTCAATCTACCAACACCCAAAATCCCTCCGTGTGGTCACGTGGGTTTCCTCTGGTTTCCTCCCACATCCCAAAGACATGCTGCAGATTGATTAGAAACTCTAAATTGGCCCTAGGCGTGAGTGTGTGCATGTGTGTGCCATCAGTGGAAGGTTGGGCGCTGGGCTGGCAACTCGACACCGTAAAACTCCACTGCCAATCATGAGTGGACAGGTGATCTGCTGTGGCGACCCCTAACTGGGGAAAAAGCCGAAAGAAGAAGAAGAGTAGGTAAATACAAGCAGAAGTAGTGAGTTATCTTCAAAATGCTGGTCTCAAGCAATACCAAAATAATTTTGCAAGAGAAAGTATCCTTAAGAGGCAGGACAAGAGTGTGAATGTTGAGAATTATAAAACTGAATGTTGGGGAACCAGATAAAATGGTGTTTATGAAGACACAAGTCTAAAGAGTACCACACAAGCAGTTCTTAGAATCTGAGAACTTATTACAAACTTCTGAAACATGAATTATCATTAATGATATCTCTTACTTGACAATGACAATAGAGAGGGAAAGTAATATATTTGTGCATGCTGTTTGACTGCTGTGTAGGAATCTTTTTTTCTGCAATGACCTTAGCTTCTGGGCCAGACTACAAATGTTTTGTATAATACTTACATAAAAGATCCAGGACTTGAGAGTTTTAGTTGCTTTTGTGGGAAGCGTACGCAAGATTATTTTTCATTGGACTGTTTGAAAAAATAGCCCACTGCATGTATCATGGTCCTGTCTACATATATAAAAGTGTGTTGTGTTTCATATAGAAACATACATGGCAGTGCAATTACTTT
>NC_056737.1:442567212-442607212 GCF_019279795.1 Protopterus annectens | reverse complement strand
TTAACCATTAGGCCACCCTGAAGTTGTTGTGTTGAGTGATGTCCATGAATTCTACTATGAGATTTGTTAAATTGTTGCTCAACCCTGCTTCCGTAGCTAGTGTCTCACTGAACCATTCTATGCCCGTGTTGTGTGGTATACTAGGGAAAAGCTCGACAATATCTATAGTTACCATAAAAATATCAGAGATGTCAATGTCCAAAAGCATACTGGCTAAAAATTCCCATGAATCTTTACATACAAACTCGAGCGTGGACACAAATTCTTTCAAATGGAAATCCACAAACTTGCTTAGGGGCTCAGTGATGCCCCCCGCCCCCGCTACAATTGGTCTGAATTTGAGGGGTTCTAACCCCTTGTGCACCTTTGGAATCCCAAATAACACTGGAGTTTTGGGCTTAGGTACCATCAAATAGTTAAACAGCTTTTCATCAATTGCACCTTGCATACGATGGTCATGTAGAAGATATTTAATGTTTGCAAGTGCAATGTTTAACTCGTTTAATGAAACTGAGTCATAAGTGTTAGTGTCCTGTAAAAGATCGTGAATATGACTGTTATAGTCAAACTGGTGCATCAGGACTGTGCCGCCTCCCTTATCTGGTTTCATCACTCTGATCCCTTCACTTTTTAACTTCTCTACCACTTGTTGTAAATGTGGGTTGAAATTTGAATATTGATCAAAGTGTTTTCCAATCATGTTTTCTCTCCAAATATTTTCAATTAGATCTTCGAAGATTTTGAGAGCTGGGTGAGTGGGGGGATTAAATGTACTGCTTCTAGTAAGTGAATCATTTGGTGCTCCTTGTCCTTTAAAGAATAAAGTTAGGTTCAAGTTTCGGACAAACAATTTAAGTTCTATAAGTAACCTCGGTAAATAGCTGGATTTCGTGGGCACAAAGTGTAAACCTTTGGTAAATAGTTGAAAAAAATCAGCGGTCACCTCCAAATCTGTAAAATTAACAATGGTAAAGTTGTCCTTAATAATAACCTTATACCCTTTATTCTCACTTTCTGATTCTTGTTGATCCCTTATTTCCTCAAAAGAGTGAGAGAAATCTATCTGTGGCCCCTCCCCCAACTATACTGTTGGTAGTGATTGTTTCTCCCCCCTGGTCTGCCCTGGGGGAACTGAAAAACCTGTTGTTGATTGGAACTACCTTTTTGAGCTAGATGTTCACTTCTTCTGGGGGGTTCAAAGTTAGGAGTGTTAGCTTGTATATTACGTATACCTTCCTTGTCAGTGACTAAACGCTTAAATCTGCCTGGTGCAGGATAAGCTACCCCTTCTCTTTATTCAACCAGGTCCCTTTCCAATTTTCTTGCTTTCCTGTCTAAAACTTTCATACAATGTGAATCGACTTCTGAAAATGTGTCATCATATCTTTTTTTAAAACCAATAAATTTTTCATGTTTGGTAATATAATCATTTAAAACTGTTAATTCATTGAGGGTAGAATTAGCTTTATTTTGATAGTCATCAACCATTAATTGTAACATTTCTAAACCTGTTTTATTGAATAATTCCATTAATTGAGAGTGCAATGGGGAACCCATAGGTGCGTTATTCGGGAATTTAAAAAAACGCAACCCTTTGGGCACACGCTGCACTCTTATACACTCTTTTAAGTAATTAATCTCTAATTGTGAATTTTTGTAGGCGTATAGTTTATTAGTGAAAACTTCAAAATCATTCTCCAATTGTTCAAAATGTGAATTCAAAGTACCTTGTTTGAAAAATGGTTGGTGTTCTGTCCATGCTTTGAAATTGAAGTTTCTATCACTTAAAACTGGTGAATGTTCGGTATCATTCCGTGCGTTACTGTTTTGTGAACGTGGGAAATGTTTGTCAACTGCAGATGAGTGGCTTGGTCCATCCGCGCCCTTCGGCTCCCTTCGTTGCCCACCATTCTGCTCATTATCTACCTTTTGCTGTTGGTTACAAGGCAGAGAAACAGAATTACTGTTCTTTGTAGCAGCCAAAGTTTTGTTTAACTGAGAGAGCAAAACCAGGACTTGGTTGAATTCCTTCCTCGTTACCGGTGCATCTCTTTATGACAGTAAAAAGCACCTTAGGCAGCTGTGCAATTGATCAAGTATACACCATATATATATATATATATATATATATATATATATATATATATATATATATATATATATATATGTGTGTGTGTGTGTGTGTGTGTGTGTGTGTGTGTGTGTGTGTGTGTGTGTGTGTGTGTGTTGCTGTGTGAGAGAGTAGGTGTGTGTATGGAATGTAAACTAGACATTTGTTGATGTATGAAGATGGTGAGTGTGTTGCTATGTGTGAGAAGATAGGAAGGGGTGTATATGTGTTTAACATACCTCTGAACTGTTCAGATTTAGCCTCACTGTTTTGGTCTGTTTTTTCATACAATTTGTGTTTTTTTCTGGCAAATCACGGAGGACTGAAGTCAATAAATAATGACATATAAATTCATATCCTTCAGAAAATACATTCTAGTACAAATCTTATTATTCTAACAACTTTCTAAGTTAAAAAGAACAATATTCAAAATCTATCCCTATTATACCTCTCAACTGTCCAGATTTTCACAGACTGTGCAAATTTTTGCCTTATATTTTTGTTATATTTCTCGTAAAATTGATGGTTTTGCAAATTAGTGTTTAATATCGAGGACTGAAGTGAGAAAACAATGGCAGACATTTACGTTTCAAACTCCATATCCTTCAGAAAATTCATGTTAATGCAAAACCTGTAATTATATCAGCTTTCTAAGTTTGCAGGGGCAATATTTAAAAAGTTTACGTATTTTTGGGCCTTTGTCCTCCCATTACTATTGGCTTTGTCCAGATTTCTTGCTTGAAGTGGTTGAGAGTCATTATCCCTATTTTGGGCCATTGTATCTCCATTATTTCAGGCTTTGTCCAGATTTCTTGCACTAAGAGATTGAGACATATGCATACTTCTCAACTGTCCAGATTTTTGCCTCATATTTTTAGCCTATTTCTCAATATTTGTGGTTTTTCTGGCAAATCACTGAGGATTGGCATAGCTAAATGTCATACATTTGAGTTTCATTTATTTCACTTCATTTCTTTCGTTAAATGCATGCTAAGACAAATGCTGTTATTCTAGCAACTTTCTAAGTTTGTAAGAGCAATATTTAAAATCTGCCCCTGTTTTGGGGCCTTTGTCCCCCCATTGTTTTTGGCTTTGTCCAGATTTCTTATGCTAAGAGGTTGAGGGGTATGGAGGTATGGTGTGTAATGCTCTAGTTAAGGGAGAAGGCAGGTTAGTCAGTTAACTTAATCAGGCTTGACACTGTAACTTGTTTACAGGAGAAAAGAGCCTGAATCCTTCTACCAGACTGCCGACAGAATTGTGAGTTTGAGTTTCAGTTCATTTTCAGGAAATTATGAGTTATAGTGCATTTTCAAGGGACTGAGTTTCATTTCAGTTTCATGGAATTGTGAGTTTCAATGGAAGATAAGTTTACTGTTGCTCATGCTAAATCTGTTTTAAATGTGCAACTAACTGTTTTGTAAATCAAATGGCAGTCACTGTTTGTGTTGTAGAATTTGAAAGCAGTGTTAGTAGCATAGTTGCCTTTGGTGCAGAAAGCTGTGGATTCTACTTTCACACCATTTAGATGAAGTGTTGATATTGCAGTGCCATATTGACTGCTGATTATCTGGTGCATTTTAAGGGGGTTAGGAGTGCTGCACTCCTGAGTGTGTCCTCCTTTGTATGACATGGCTAGTAACCATGAACTTGTCACTTTGTCAGCCATTCCCTATTGCAATCTTACCACCTTACAATTTTTTTTTATGTTACAGAGGCAATTAATTCTTCAAGTGCAGCAGGCACTGAATTTGTAGATGAAACACTGAAATGTAAAGTTGTTTGCCAGCAGCAACTTCTTTATCAGTTACGGATCTCTTCAATGCGGAACTATTCGGATGATTTTTATTTCTTTACAGATTGTGCTTATTGAGTAATACTGGTGGATTGTAATGACAGAAGTTTTAGTGGCCTTTTATGGTTGAAATTTTCTGAAATGGGTAGTTTCATCATTATTGGTTCATATATTTTGTTTCGTTACTTACTAGAACAATGTTCATAACTATAAATTTAAAACACCATTCTAACAAATGGTGTATTTCACTGTATTATATGAGGAATATAATTTAATAAATCAGGAAGGTGACTCAAAGAAAACATATGCATGGCCCTATAAATGTGTGCAAGGAGCCTATGGTTTGAAAACAGCTCAAAAGTAAATTTAATCCTCCACTGGCCAGATGCATTTTCATTTAATGTGGGTTTACATGCCATGTCAATGAATGTGAGTTTCAAGGGCAGAGACATTTACTGCTCATGCTGTCTGTTTTCATTGTGAGACTGCATTGTTTGTTTAGCAAATGGCTATCCATGCTTTTGCTATTTTAGTTCAATATCTATAATCACTGTATAAGTAAATAAGAAAACAGGTTCCTTGTGTCTTTACTTAAAATATCCATGATATTTCTTTCCATGGCTTTACATACAAGACTATTCAAACTTATGATCTATAGTTATCCAGGTCAGTAGCAGGCCAAACCTTGTGCTTAGGGTTAACTGTTGCAGTCCTCCATTCACTAAGCATGAAGCCAGTTAGGAGGCTAATGCTGAACAGTGATTTTAGAGTGTTTGCTAGCTCATATTTCATGCTATCCAAGAGGTATCCCAGGATATTATCAGGGCAAATTGAGGTAGTATTTTTCTGCCTTGGAGTGTCCATTGAAGACTTGTTTGCTAGTGATAGCCAGAAGAGTTATGGCTGAGGGTATCTCCTGAGAGGTATTGGGAGTAAGAAGGGGTGAAAATGGGATTAAATTTATCAGTCAGCAGGTTTGCTATATCCTCTGATTCCTTTTAGGTGGTTCCACTTACAATTTGTTCAGCACACTGTTACACTGTTATGTTCCCTTTGAGGTTGTGAACAAAGCTGATCAAGGCCTTATGATTATTCTTTGTCTTTGAGGATATTTCTGCCTCAGATTTGGCATTGGTGGGCTTGATAAGATTTCTGAGTTGCTTATTTAGTTTGAGAGTTATCTCACCTTGCTGGGTATTGCACTTTTTAGTTTTGGCCATGGGTTTTCCTCCTTTGGTTATACTATTTGTTGATATCAGGATTCTACCAGGGTAGCTTGTTATTTGAGTTGGTTGTCTGCTTATTCCTTGTGGGTACAGCTACCTCAGTGCAACTGTTTACATTATGGTATAGAGTTTTTATAAACAATTGCCTACTGGTAGCAGAGTTCACATGGTCTGGGGAGGATGGAAATTTTACCATGTTATAAGTCATTAGTAGGTGGTTTACTTTGGAATAATTCCTAAATGTTTGAGGGTTAAATTGCATCCATTTGTGACAAGTGTTTGGACAGGTACATACGAAAAGGGGCATTATATTCAGTGATTGGCCTAATGAGTGCCAAGTATAGGGGAACAATTATGTGCCTGGATCTAGATGATATACCTTTAGACATAAGCTGTACAATGAAAAAGGATTTCCATACAATAGTGACAATGTGGTGAGCAAAGGCCTGTTCATTGTTGACATAGGTTCTCAGAAGAGACTGGTTAGGCTTATGTGTATATAATTGCTTGTGTCCATTGAAGTCTCACTGTCATGCAAGTGAATGTCTGTTGCAGTCTTTCATTCATCCACACACAAAACCTATTTTGAAATTAATAATGAATAGCCTTTGTAGGGTGTAGAATAGTGTGTGTGTGTGTGTGTGTGTGTGTGTGTGTGTGTGTGTGTGTGTGTGTGTGTGTGTGTGTGTGTGTGTGTGTGTGTGTGTGTGTGTGTGTGTGTGTGTGTGTGTGTGTGTGTGTGTTGTACCTTTAGGAAGCATTTCAAAAACAGCACGTGTATATAAATAGCAAGCATGTGCTAGCTTCAGTGCCATTTTCAGAGTGCAGACAGAGAGTGAGCATGTATGAGTGAGATAGCTAGTTTGTTTATAAGTTTATCTAAGTTAAAGTTAATATGCCTATATCCTGATGTGTTTGTACATAATAAAGCTGCTTGAACAGAACCCATGACCATTCATCTGTTTTATCATGAACAAACGAGCAACATAGTGCTAGACCTATGATTCCAGAGACTTCTTTTCAAAGCTATGAGGTACAGAGTTGACAGTGAAGGTAAGCTAAGAGAACTGAGCACAAAAAAGGGCCAGAAATGAACTAAAGGTAATGAAAACTTGCACAAAAAAAGATAAAATGGAGCATTACAAGGGCACAGAATACATTATTAAGCAAGTGAGAGGCACAAAAAGTGTATTAATTAAACAAAATGTTTAAAATTAAGGTATTTGATAAAATGATTATCAGAAAAGTATATAAGGACTTGGGAGTTACCTCAGAATTGCAAAATGAGCATGATTAAAGTAAAACCAGCATGTTTAGAGTAAAACAAGCACAAGAAAGTATAATGGACATGAAAAAGGATTAAACAAGCAAAACAAATGTAATAAAGGGCAAAAAGGGCAAATTAAGCATAAATAAAGCAAGGCAACTGCATGTTTTTCACAAACTACTGTGTTTTGGCATAAACTGCTATGTTGCATTGATTTAAGCTATTCAGGGTATAACTAGAGTTATTTGAAGTATCTCAAAGTGTACAAAAGTGCTTACAGTGTGTGGTAATTACTGTGCATTTATTCCGAAGAGTTTATTTGTGTGCAAAGTGCAACTATTTCATAAAGTGCAGTCAAAATCCAGTCATTTT
This sequence comes from Protopterus annectens, assembly GCF_019279795.1. NCBI lineage: Eukaryota > Metazoa > Chordata > Ceratodontiformes > Protopteridae > Protopterus > Protopterus annectens. The sequence goes on along the minus strand of NC_056737.1, from coordinate 442,600,442 downwards.
GTAAAGTTTCTTGTGCTGGGCATGTCTATTCTCAGAGTGTCACCATTACAGAGTGTTTCTTGGACTGTAAAGAGTTGTTTAGCAAAGTACAACAATTTTGGAAAAGTTTCACTGTGCTGTGTACTGTTTATTCACAAAGTACAATTACTTCTAAATGTTTTTTACTCTGAGCTTCTTCTGCCCAGTGTATTCACACAGCACAGTTATTTTGAAATGTTATTTACACTGATAAGAGGTGATTTCTTACAGTACTGTGATTTCAAGATTATTCTTGTGCCCTGGAGACTTATTTTCACAAAGTTATTCAGGAGTTTGTTGTGCTATAGGGCATATTTACAAGTTATTGCATAAATTTCAGGCATATGTATAAGTATGCATGTTCATACAGTCACAAGTGGACTTGGGTTGCATTGTGTTTTACTGTAATTTGTTAGCATGGCAAATCAATTTTGAAAGCTATCACCACTTGTATTTGATCAGAATATTGCAGAGAATTGGAGAGTTTTTGAGCAAATGTATAATATTTTTATACAAGCAGCTTATTCCGACAAAGGTGCATGCATCAGTGCATTCATTTTGCTAAACCTAGCTGGGTCAGAGGCCATTGAAAGAGAGCATTCATTTTTGTATGCACTGGCAGTATCTGAAGGAGAAGAGGAAAATCATCATATAGTTGTACAGACTGAATCAATGGAGGACACTGAGTATTTGAAATGCAAATTCAGGGAAATGTGTAACCCCCAAACAAATATTACATTTGAGAGGCATTTGTTTTACACAAGAGATCAAAAGCAATGAGAAACCTTTGCAGCTTATATTACTGACCTGAGAAACAAAGTTAAAATGTGTAGGTTTGGTGACTTAAAAGATGAGTTAATAAAGGACAGGCTTGTGTGTGGTATTAAAAGTGCTGCTGTGAGAAAGATTTTGCTTCGTGACAGTGATTTAATGCTGAGCAAAGCTATTGATATTTGTCAAATCCATGAGGTTACAGAAAGGCACACAAATATGCTTGCAAGTGATAAGAGCATGGGTTTAGCAAGCTCCAGAGCAAATGTAGACAGCATGCAACTTGTGGCAAGCAGAAACAGGCCTAAGCACATGGCAGCTGCAGCCCCTGTGAGTGTGACAGGTAAAACCCATATTTTTCCAGCAAGTTCTAAGAAAAGGACATGCTCAGTGCAATACAAGGGCGAGTCAGCAAAGACCAAATCAAGCTTTATTGTAAACTGTCACAATTGTGGTGCCAATCACGAGTCTAAAAGAGAAAAGTGCTTAGCATTTGGTCAGCAATGCCACAAGTGTAAAAAATTTAACCATTTTCAAAAGTTTTGCAAATCAAGTAAACCTCACACAGTTATAAAGAAGGGTCACTCAGAAAAGCAAGTTGATCATATAGAGAGCTGCAACTCTACTTTCTATGTAGATGGTATGTTAGTAATTGGTGAAAAGGTTGATGCAGTAAATTTGTTGGCAAACAATGAAGTGTTTTGTACTGTCCAGCTCAATGGTAAATCCATCTAGCTCAAAGTAGACACTGGTTCAAAGTGTAATGCTATGTCAGCAGACACATTTGCTAAGGTGAAAGCTGGTGATCAACTTAATGGGGCCAGTTGTGCGAAACTTGTTGCTTATGTAAGTGAAGAAATTCAAACCGAAGGCTCAGTAGTGCTTTTGTGTTGTTTGGCTAGGAACTGCTACAGCTTTCAAATGTGAGTAGTACAACTGATATTCACCTCACTGAACTAAATTCGGCTAGTACAATAAATCAATCACATATAGTTGAGAAGAAAACCTATAATAGATCTTTTATCATTGAATACGGAATATTTAGCAAAATTATTAAGGACATTGTACTCAGGAATTGGCATATACTTACTGATTCCCAGACATTGGTAGATGTAGTTGGTCCGAGTCCCCATTTTGTGTACAAGATGGGTAGTAATTTGAAACGCATATTGGAGAAAGACAATGTTAATGGTCATAACAAGAAGTATGCAAATGATTCGCACACGACTAAATGTGGGACTTGTAATCAGTGTTTTGCAATTAATGAGAGTTATAGTTTGATTTTAAAAAATTATAATCATCTAAAATTATATCCCTCTAAAGGTAATTGCAGAACAACTATGTTGGTATATATCGCAGTTTGCTCAGCTTGTCATAGTTATTACATAGGAAAGACTGAGAGGCAGCTGAGGCAGCGGATATATTCACACTTTTATTGTATAAAAAAGAATGACACAAAAAATGCATTGTCTAGGCATGTTATGGAATTTGGAACAGATCACACTTTTAAATTTTTTATTTTAGAATCAGTTATTTGTAATCCTAGAGGGGGCAACATCAAAAATTATTTAGCGTATAGGGAATTGTGGTGGCAGGTTTATACTGATGCCACCACGCCCCCAGGAATTAATGATTATCTGTCCATTAAATCTTTACTTTATATGGACAGATAACACATATTGTTATGCATATATGTATGTTTTTTATCTTACTTGTTCAGACGTTGTTTGTGGTAATTGTGATATGTCCCTTTTAATATTTATTAATGTGCTGCTTTGTTTTTGGCGCCAAATCAACTATTTAAAGGTTTTGCATCAGTTACTACATTGTTCTGATGAAGCTCGGTTTTCGAGTGAAAGCGCTCAACCATATGTATTTGTGTGTTTATTAAACACTCTTGGTTTTAATCAACAAAGTTTTTTTTTTACTTCTTGGCTGAATTTACTACGAGAGGTTGCAGGCAGCGTGTTGGATATACTGCTCGTTTTGTTATACTATCTTGTTGTACCAACTCGCATCTTTCTTATTCTATGTAGTCTGAAGACCTGTTCAGTCATTATTGGGTCTCAGAGACAGTTTGAGAATTAATTTACTTTCCTTTACCAAACAAGTTCATCATATAAGCACATGTCCCAATTCCAATTTTACTGAAGCTATTTTCTCAGAATATGCTGATGTTTTTGATGCCGAGTTAGGCAAACTTCCAGTTGCATATTTTATGAAGTTAGACCTAGAGGTCAGTCCAGTGGTCAGACCAGCAAAAAAAGTTCAGACAAAATGGTGTAGCAAGGTGTAAGTTATCCAGTTGCAGAACTAACTGAATGGGTGTCATACATGGTAACAGTCCAAAAATAAGGTTCAGACAAAATCAGAATATGCATTGACCAATGAGATTTGAATAAGGCATTAGAGACTGCATCATCCTATGTGTACAGTTGAGGAAGTCACAGCCCTAATACTGAATGCCACTGTTTTTATTTTCTGTCTTGGATGCAAAAAAGTTAATTTTGGCAAGTAATGCTTGATTGCAAATCTTCACTACTGACTATTTTCAGCATCCCACTTGGAAGATATCGATTCCTCTGGATGCCATTTGGAATAAATTCTGCAAGTGAAGTATTTCAGCATCCAATGAAACAAATTTTTTCAGGTTATCCTTGTGCCATAATAGTATATTATTTATTGGTTGGAGGCAATGGTGAAGCAGAACATGACAAAAACTTTAAGAAAGTTCTAGACAGAGCACATGAAGTAAACTTGAAGCTCAATCCTCTGAAGTGCAAATTCAGACTACCGGTAGTTACATATGTAGGTCATTTATTTACTGTCACTGGTTTACGACCAGACCTGTCCAAGCAAGCAGCTATTCTCAAGATGCCAGCACCAGAAAATGTTCAAGCTCTACAATGTTTTCTTGGTATGGCCGACTATTTACGCAAGCTTATACCAGATTTAAGTGAGCTGACAGCACCTTTGAGAGAGCTGATGTGCGAAGATGTTGCATGGTCTTGGTTGGAACAGCACCAGAGAGCATTTGAAGACCTTAAGCAGAAAAGTGCCACCCCATCCACATTAAGATACTATGATGTCAATAAACCAGTCACTCTTTCCTGTGATGCTTCAAAATTTGGTCTTGGCAGAGTTATTCTTCAGGAAGGCAGATCAGTAACCTATGCATCCAGAACTCTTACCCAATCTGAAATGCAATATGATCAAATTGAGAAAGAACTTTTGGCAATAGTATTTGCATGTTCAAAGTTTCATGATTATATCTATGATCAAGCTATTCAGATTGAAACTGATCACCAATGTCTAGTCACTATTTTACAGAAGACTGCATTCAGCTCCAGCGAGATTACAAAGAATGATGCACAAATTGCAAAAGTACAACTTCAAAGTAGTCTATACAAAAGGCAAACTTTTTTATCTGGCTGATACCCTATCCAGATCACCCAGAAATACAACAGAACAGCTTAATGCAGAGAATTGTGACTTTGATGTAATTGAAGTGTGTAATTTTTCTACCACGATACTTGATGAGCTGAGAGATCATACAAAGACTGATCCAGTTTTGCAAAAGCTCAACCACTACATTAATATAGGATGGCCATCAAGGCAATCTAGTGTACATCTTGAAGTGCAAACTTATTTTCCTTACAGAGATGAGATGTTGATGGAAGATGGCATTATTTTCAAAGGTCCTACAACTGTTGTTCCTGCTTCCTTACAACGTGACTATATCTAGATTTTGCATCATGGTTAACCAGGTTTCGAATCTACCAAAGGTAGGATGAGAGAACTAGCAAAAGACATTAATAAAGTATTTTCTTCTTGTTCAGTATGCAACAATACTAAACTGCATTTGCAAAAAGAACCACTTCAGCTAAGTCAAGTTCCTGAACTACCTTGGTCAACAGTAGCCACTGATATATTCGAGTGGCGCAATCAGCATTACTTAGTGTTGGTAGACTCTTATTTGAATTGGTCTGAGATCAATTTACTACCTAATCTAACATCCACTGCTGTTATCACTAAGTTGAAACGTCATTTCTCAGTCCATGGTAGTCTACACAAAGTTATTTCTGACAATGGTACCCAATTTCCCAGTCAGTTGTTTCAGAAATTTGCAAAAGAATGGGACTTTGTACATGTTACTAGTAGTCCACATGAGATCACTTACACTAACTTACAAGGGGACTGAGAATGGTGTGGTAAAAGTTTCTTTAACATTATTTCACAATCAAACCTGAGTGTCTCCATTTGTCTGTTTGTTTCAGCATGTAACATCATAGAGCTATGCATAAAGTCACTATGTTTTCATTTTGTGGGAGGGTAGGGAAGCAGCCTGCATTTGCAGATATGCTTTTTGTCTTTAGACGCTGTTGTCTTCTCAGCATATTGAGTGATATTGTATCAGCTTTGAACATTAAACTTTGGGCAAAACTTATTTCTTCCTTGAATTTCTTTTCATTTCTTTCCAATAATTTTGTTCAGACTATCACTGGATCATAAGACTAGAAAAAACTCCAGAAAAGCACCCAGCATGTACAGTCCCACTGGTTCTGGGGCCTAAGGTAATTTTCTTCTTTTAACCAATTTCCATTCAGCAAAGGCTTAAGAGGGTAGTGAGGATGTAGCTTTCAACAGCTTTAGTTTTTGCTTGATTGACTCCCATGGGTACACTTATTCATGTATTGCCAGTGGCAGTATGACTGAGCCTAGCAAAGATGTATTTGTTGTTGGGAATGTAAGGTTTACTATTCCAAGAGGCATAGTGTGAGAGTAGGCTAGGAGTAAACAGCCATTGCCATGTGACCCATGCAGGTGAAAGGGAAGTAGCTGTGGCTCATAGCTTGGGTGTTACCTAGGGACAGCACTATATGTTGTACCTACAGACCACAACACTGTACAGCATGTGCTGCCCTAGAGCCTTCCAGTCCTTTAGTTGGCAGCACTACCGGAGCTCTAATGAGCCACTTCAGGGGTTAGAAGCTGCAAGGGGCAGAAGAGTAACTTTGGGGGGAGGCAAATTGATTGACCTACTCTAGTGTAAATGGAAAGGTATTTTGTTTTTTGACTTAAGGAAGATGCAGTTTTAGAATGAAATTTTCATGCTGCTTCATTATGTGATTACCAACCTGGCATATGCTTGCCAGTGATCTGTTCAGAGATCAGCAATATGAAGGGGGCATGGCATATACTTGCCAGTGATCTGCTGAGAGATCAGCAATATGAAGGGGGTGTGGCTTGGTCAGCAGTGTTAATATGGGTGTGGCTTGTTGAGAGGGCAGCAGTCTGGGAGATGTGTGTACAAGTTTGAAAATCCTGGCTGCACCCCTGGCAGTAACCATATATTCCTTCCTCTTATATGCCAACCTGGAATCATCAAAAATCGTCCTTTTGTAATTCCCTCTGTTTTGCTATCCTACACTTGCAATCTGTCATTCTGTTTCATATACTTTCTGTTAATCTTCATCCAATTTTGTGTCTCATTCCTCTGCCTTATTTATCCATTCATACCAACTTCATTTTCCACTCATTTCTGTCACTCTCCCAGTCGCTCCAACATATGCACAGGCACACACAATCCTTTTCTTTACTGTTGTACGTCTTTCCTTTTTCTGTACCTTATTTATTTATGTGTATGCTTGCTTGCTTGCTGATTTGTTTGTCAGTTGCTCATTTGTTTGTCGATTGGGGTCTATTTAAATTTGTGGTTTTGTTAGATTGAGATCTAAGGTTCTGTTTATAAAGTGCTGTTGTTAATTTGCCAAATAAGGGAAGGATTTAAATTTCAGAAGTAGGAACAGCAAGGAAGCTAGCAAAAAAATGCCCGTTCTTTAAGTGATAGGTACTGCTAACTGGCTTTGTCAAGTAAATTGATGTGATATTTTCATTTGCAAAAAAACGCAGAAAAGAACATAAATATTCATTTTATCATTTGTAAAAATTATCTTTTTTGTTTGTTTGTCTGGGGGGGTATATTCTGGCTAAACCGGCATAGCACTTGCTGATCTACCTGCTAGGGCTGAGAAGCAGGACATTTTCCATGATCAGAATAGAATTTTTTTACTCTTGATTTTGTCTGCTGCATGTGGCACTCAAGGAAGAGTGACTGATCAAGCAAAATGTCAAGGTATATAAGTGAGTGTTGTTTTAATGGATATTTTCTACAGAATGTGTGACAGACCAGTTTGAGAGCAGTTGTTTGAGACAATGCTTAGTTCCAAAGATCATTGAGTTAGGCCTTTGATTGGCTGATTACTATAATGCAATTTGCCAGCCATGCACACATATTCTAAATCTCTCTGCAAGATTTATGACAGGAGTTAATGTACTGCTAATCTATGCAGCAATGCTTTCTAGATGGTTTATCTCTAGTTACTCAGGCACTGTGAGGCACATTGGATTTGCAGTGACTTACCACTGTCTGTTCCCTGAGAACAAATGCGGTTGCTGCGTCAGGTTATCTACAATGTGGGTTTACTGTCTGCGGCTGATAGATGATCTAAAGATGAATCAGAAGTTTAAAATACTTCCTAATGGTGTTGCTTTAAGTTCAGCACATTTGAAGTGTTAGGTAGCATATCTGGTTCTGAAAGGCTAAAGGATTAGAAGCAAAACTTTTTAACATGATAAACATATTGGTAATACACTATATTTAATATTAGTGTAGGAGCAGTTAATTTCATTTGTATAAAAGAAAATTGTATTTTAATTTTATACAAGTACAACATTTGATACACGTTCAAATATTAATATAAATAAAACACTATTGTTCTGGTTATATTTTGTGTTTAATATTTTGCCTGTTCTTCGATTTGTGTTTAAAAGTTGGTATCCCACAATTCCACTGGAGTGGATGGGGCTACATAATTATGTATGTAAATTTTATCTTACTCAAGATGCAGAGTTTTGGCTGGTTGTACTACTTTTCATGGACCTTTGCCCAGATTTTTGATGATTCCAGGTTGAGAGGTATGATCAACAGCCTTGGTCTGATTTTATGCTTTCCGAAGTAAATGCTTCTTATAAGTGTAAACTTATTTTGTGTTTTCATTCTATTTATGCTAAAGAAACACAAGTTAGGGAATATTTACTTTCTCGGTGTGCTTATGTTTTTTCTATGACAAAAATCTTTGGATTCTGATGCTGATGGAGTTCAGCATGGGGCATGGGAGACCTGGGTGGCTTTGCATGTCCTTGATTCTGGTGTTTTCCATTTTCCTGGTTTGTGTTTGTTGTCTGGTCAGAGAGGCATTTTGAAGTATGCAGGTCAGCCTAAGTCCTGCTTTTCTTGTGGTGAAATGCACTCACTGTGGTTCTGCAGCTCATTTTGCTAGAGCTTCCACAGTGGTGCCATTTATGTTCTTTTTCTTGTGTTCTCATGTTGATTTTGTTTGTTCTGCTGTACCTTCTGTGTTACCTGATCCCCCTGAGTCTTCTCAGGCTTTACTCTCTGAGTTTCTGTTTTTTTTTTTTTTGTTGTTGCTGTGATGGTATTGCTTCTAAGGATACTGTTAGTTGTGAATCTGATCTGTGTACTGATATGGATGCTTCTCAGCAGTGGACATCAGCTTCTAGGTACAGACATCTTAGAAACAAGCAGCATAGAAAGGGTTCTGAATTGGTTTCTTATCCTGGTACTGATGGCTAGCTTGTCTTTAACTTTTTGTAATATTAATGGCATGGTGTCATTGCTCTGGTGTTTGATTGTTTTTTCCTGGGTTTCTGATTTACACTCTGAAATTGTTTGTCTGTTGGATGTGAGAAGGCTTTCCTCTGTTCATTGTTTCCAATGGGAAACTTTGTGCAGGGATAAGGTGGTTTAGTCTTTAGGAACATATTGTAGGTCTGGTATTGGGATACTGCATCATAAATCTGTTGTGGTTGTTAGGGATGTTATTCATGTTTTGTCTGGTAGGGATTTGGTGGTAAATATGTTGTGTAGATATTAGTGATTATTTATGCTTTTATTCCAGTGTCTGAGTGTCGCTTATTATTTCAACTTTTGCAACCTTATTTTTTAATTGACTGGGCTTTTTTTTTTTGGTAACTTTAACTGTGGTGTATTGCCAGAGTGCTCTAGGGTCAGACAGGACTCTAGTGTCCATTGGTTGACCTCTCTTACTATATGTAGTCCTCCTTACTGTTTTTGTTCTCCTACCTTTGAAGTGGTTTCTTCTTCCTTGATTTTTGTGTCTTTTACTGATCATCATGCTTTGTCCTTTTTCCTTTGGAGTTTCTTCTGCATTGTGTAAGGTAGGGGTCGTTCTCATTTTCTTGCTCTTTGGACTTTTACTTCTGCCTGGCAAGATGTCATTACTGCATTATGGCATGATCATTTTACTCTGTTGCCATTTCATCCTTCTCTTTCTTCTTGGTGGTTGGCCTTTAAAGATATTTGTTTCCCATTATTCTTGGTTTGCTCACTCTTTTTATTCCCTTTTTAAGGGGTCTTCCAACTCCCTGTATGCTGCTTTCCAGTCTACTGTGCATCATGCACCTGCCAGTGCCCTTCGACACTTCTGTGAATTGCATTTGCATAATCTTGTTACGGTGAGAGTGGTTCTTTGGAACTTAGCCCATTCTTTGAAAGGGAGGGGTGAGGAGTTTCTCCCTTATGTTGGTAAATGTATTCTTAGGAAGAAGACCTTTATTGACAGTTTGTTGTCCTCTTCAGGTGATGTTGTTACCACTAGGGAGGGTATTCTGCAGGAAGTTAATTCTTATTTGCCCACTTTGTATGGTGGTAAACCTCCTTCTGTGAAATCTTGGCCTATAGCTGAGATGCCTGCTGTTTTTAGGGTGGCTCTTCATACCACTATTACTTTGTTTGAAGTTCAAAGTGCTAGTGCTTCGTTCAAGACTGATACTGTCCCAGGGTTGGATGGTCTCTCTTACCATTTTTATCACTCTCTGTTCGATGCTGTGTAGTCTGTACTGGTGCAGTTGTTTAATAAGTGGTTTTCTCATGGTTTTTCCCATCCTGGTTTGTTATGGATAGCCCTTAAGTTTCCTTTTCAGCACATACCAGAGTGTTTGCTACTTTACAGACATTAATATTCACAAGAGAATTAAAACACAGAACTAGAGAGAATGAGAGAGATGTTATGATTTTCAGGCCATATGACATATAAATAACAAGAACTGTAATCAGGTCACTGTGGCACACCACTAGTTAAATGATGTGTCACACCAAGTGTTCTGCTTGACAGTTCCTGTTTAAATGTTATTATTTACTTTTTTCTTCTCTTGCCTGTCTGTATACCTTTTGAAACAGCTTTGTATGTGCTTGGAGGGAGTGTGCCAGCCCGAGGTACCATGTGATAAGACCTCTGCAAAGTACCAAAGTTGCCATTATGCTTGACAAAAAAAAAGGAACACCTTCAGTTCTCTAGTTGTGATATTTTTTATTTAGGAGGTGCAAGGTCAGATAATACAGTCTTAACCGACATTTTATGTACTACCCAGTAAATGGTATAACACATGCATGCACTCTGCTTCACACATGAGCCCATTTCTCAGCTGTAATTTTAATTCTGAAGTTGGAGATTATTGAGAGGAACACACAACAGGCACTTACACAAGTAAATGCATGTGCTATTTACCTAGTGGTGGAGACAGCGGCCATTCCCAGACAACCCGGACTGCTTCTTAGATGATAGTCTCCTGTAATCAGCTCTCATCCTAGGTGGGGAAATGAACAAACAGATCAATCATGGGTTAGATAACAAAGTATATAAAACCTGATCTATAAGAACCATTTGGTAAGTCATACTGGCAACTTCACGATAATATTTTCCTGTTTGTAACTGGACAAAAGATTAAATTGGTGATTTCAGGGTCTGTGACTTTGTCATAAGTAACAAATTAAGACTTACTAAAAAGTATCCAACATCAGTTTGTGTATTTAGAAAAAATACAGTCTTTAAATCGACATGTTGCTATCAGATCCATATCTCATAGATGAGCTATTAGAAACAATTATGAAATTTGTAAAAGAATATAACTTCAAATGTTGCATGTATATTCTGACTGACATTCATTGACAAATGTGGACGGTGACATTTAAGTAAAAATATCCTTATGGTCAAATCTACTGTAAAAATCCTGCACTTTTATCTTTACAGAATTTTTTATAGTCTGCTAAAAGGGAAATTAGGTTCAGTCTTTATGGTTTCCTTGTAACATGTACTTAAGGTCTTTGCTGACTATTGTAATACAGCACTCTAACATAAGCCTGAGAAATATAGGAACTAAATTAAATTTAATTGTAATCATTTAACAAAAAAAGATTGGTCTGTCCATCAGTCTTTTTCCAAAGACTAAGATAAACTTCCTAGAAATGGTACAAAGACAAACTCATTAACCTTTGTAAGCTATTATTAGACACTTGGAGAGAAACAGATATCCCTTTGCATCTGTAGATTGATGTCATTATCTGAAGTGAAAATGGCCTTAAATACGCAATAATAGTCGTGAAACCATGAAACAATCTTTTTATGATGAAAAATTTTTAAAATAAATGCTGTACAGGTTGTATAGATAACTGTTTTTTTTAATTTACAGAGTATAGTCAGATGACATGGTTGTATGCTATTTTGAATCCAGACTGGCTTTATATGTTTAGTTACTTTGCCTGTTAAAAGGAAGGCAAGTATCATACTTTGTTGATTTGTGTTCTAGTTAACTCATATTTAGTCAGATTTAGTACAGGCCTGGTGATTTCCTTTTGGTTGCAGTTGTGCATCCACGGAGCTTCTATATATAAGTAAGGGGAGTGTGAGGCAAAGCACTCATGTTGGAGAGTGTATAGGGATGAAAGTGAAACCCCACTAGACCCACTTGCATAAGAATCCTATGATTACACATAACATTGAGAAGCAAACAATTGCAAAAAATATATCTATAAAGGTCGGATGGGGCCATACAGGACCATGCAGTAATGGCACAACTTTAAGCAAGTATGAGTTCCCTCAGTGTGATAGCTTTTGTTTTGCTCCTTACTGTGATGGAATATTTATTATTTATGACTTTGCTTTGTCCTGTTTAGTTTGCAATTGCATATCTAGGGAAGGTAAAGGGAAAGGAAAAGGAAAGGAAAAAAAGGAAAGGAAAGGAAAGGAGAGGAAAGGGAGAAGGAAAGGAAAAGGAAAGGAAAAAAATGAAAGGAAAGGAAAGGAGAGGAAAGGGAGAAGGAAAGGAAAAGGAAAGGAAAAAAATGAAAGGAAAGGAAAGGAGAGGAAAGGGAGAAGGAAAGGAAAAGGAAAGGAAAAAATGAAAGGAAAGGAAAGGAGAGGAAAGGGAGAAGGAAAGGAAAAGGAAAGGAAAAAAATGAAAGGAAAGGAAAGGAGAGGAAAGGAAAAGGAAAGGGAAAATGAAAGGAAAGTAAAGGAAATAATCAGCATTGCATGGGTCCCCCTGCTAGCCAGTAATCTTGCCTGTACTCCTGCAGTGCTCTTCTCAGTTTATTCTCATCCTGGCCCCACACCATCCAGACAGATTATTTCTTTCTTGCTTTTTCATACTTCATGTTACCTTTAACCCCCCCCCCAGTATATTTAACACTGTAACTGACCAAGACTCCTCTGTAATTTAAGTCTTGGTGGAAGTAACTGAATTTAGATGGGGGTCTGCTAGGACCCAAAAGTCATAAAGCTGTAGATGCACTGAGGTCCATCTTAGATTTTTTTTAACTAACTTTTGACTTAATGATAATGGCATGAACAAAAAAGTCATGAGAAAGGAAATATATTCAGTCTTTCTGGGAAGAGTGCCTGACTTCCTACCCCTCCAAAGCTACCTTCCGTGTACCACTCTGGTGTTAGAATGGGATGAAAAGTAAACAAGCAAATGGCCAGAGGCACATATGATACGGCTGAGTATCTGGGAGAAGAAACCAAAGGACATGGATAAAATCCACAAAGAGAGAAGGACTTCACATAGAAGGAATGAACAGTCAAAAACTCAACAGGGGAACCAAGTGCAACTTATATGGCAATACTACTCAGTGTAACAGACTGCCAGTGATCAGTTACTATCACACACATCTTGCCCAGACCACCACAAACAGCTACTTATTGAGTACAATGCTTTTGCCTGACTGTTACACAAAGTGAAAAAATATGCACACTACTTCTGCAAAGCCAGAATAATAAATGCTTATTTTAAATCAATGACAACAGTGTCAGTCACTTTTATCCACAGACATCTCCTGCATACAATTAAAGCAAACTTTATTGACTATGACTAAATATACCACAGGTATCAGAAAATAGTAAAAAAATAGCAGCAATTAGACAAAGTCATTTATTTTGGGTCTATATTAGAACACCGAACATTCAAAATATCGAGTGTTCTAATATCGAACCCTATCAATCGAAAATTCAAAACATCGAACATTCAGAACAGCAACTTTTTTCCTAGGGAAAAACTTTGGTGTTCCAAAACACATACACACAACACACGCACACCAAACAAACAGCAATCCACACACATGCACCTAAACTCTTACACCTAACCCTACACTAAATTATACATACACCACTTACATTAACCCAAACCCTAACCCTAAAGTCCGTCACTATCGCAGTCACCTCACCTGTGCCCTAACCCTAACTCACCTACCCCGCCTTAACCCTCATGTCCACACAATCACACACTTACCTGACCCGCGCCCTAACCCTAACTCACCTAACCCGCCCTAACCTTCACGTCCAAACAATCGCACACTTACCTGAACCCGACCCATAACTTTCCACCAAAGCTCTGAAAATACCGAAGCAACAGAAATGGACAACAGAATTCTTTCCCTAGGAAAAAATTCAGTTTTCTGTTTCTTCGATATTTTCAGCATTCGCTGAAAATGGGTCAGTATTAGAACACTCGACATTTTGAATGTTCGGTGTTCTAATATAGACCTTTATTTTAACTACCCCTACACAGATGTGACCATCAATTATTTCCACAGCAATCCCTTCAGTGGCTTTAACCATATATGCACAAACAGTAAATTATATCATTTCCTGATCTACCCCTTAAGTAGATTGCCCATGTATGCGCAAGCACCAACAACCACTTCAGTAGTTTGTCCATGTATGCACCAACACTAAAATAAAACATTTCTTCAATGACCCATTCAGCAAATTGTACATGTATACACAGCACTTCACTAACATCAAATTGAAACATTCCAACAATTACCTCTTCAGTACTTTGTCCATGTATGCACACACACACACACACACACACACACACACACACACACACACACACACACACACACACACACACACATATGCACTTTAAGTAATTATCTTCTTCCCATATCCTGGCAGCAGAACACATAGTACCTGAAAAATAATACTTTAAAATAAAAAAAAATGTTTCCCAAGCTCATGCTACATCTTCCACACTAGATTTCCTTCTTAGCTCAGGTTGCCTTAGGTGAGCCAATAGGAAGTGCTCCTCACTGTATCATGCAGCAGTCCAGTGAGTCGCACATTGAGTGACATTTCTGTCACTGTCAAATGCTGCCAGTCAAACCCAACTGATGATGAGGAAGCCCAATGCCAGACAGTTTTCAAAACAGCCCGGTAATTGTAAGAAGCAGATTTTTTGTTTTATTTCAGATCTCCTTGGAACTCCACACATGCCCATGCATGGTGTTATGAGGACCCAGAACTCAACAGAAAGTCAACTACTATTTTTCATTTAAAAATAATAGTTGACTTTCTCAGTTAGCACATTTCTTTTTTTTTTCCTTTTTAGCTGGGGGGCTGCAGCCCAGTACCACTAGCTGTCTCTTCTGGGCATGAAGTGTTGCTAGATATCCCTGAGGAGGTGGAAGCTTATATTAATGATAATGTGAAGCAGAGCTCCCCCTTAGCTGAGAACTCTAGTGGTTGAGAGGCAGAATCAGAAATGGAGAGATTGCAGAAAGGTAAAAGGGCTGTCAGGTCAGTTCCGTCATCTTTAGGGAAATCACCACCTGTTAAGAAGCAGAAATCCAAAATCCAACCCTAATTTAAGAACTAATGCAAACCCGTCTGTGGAGAAGGGGAAAACTAAGCAACTTTTATTTCATGAATGTGTTTAATTAGTAATAAATATACCGCATTGGCTGCTGAACTGGGGAGCTCTCAGAAGGATTTTTTGACTCCAGAGCTAGACCTTCACTGGGTGTGTCACAATAAAACTCAGTTATTTAAAAAAATGTGGTCCCTACTAATAGTGGACTTATTCAGACTTCATGGCTTGCGTTGCCCTCCTGTTTTTATGACAGCATTTCCATGTTGCTAATGATTGGGTCTGGAATAAAAAGACTGACTGTAAATGATAGGGTGGGAAGAAGTAATCTTTTTTTCACGTGGGTTGTCTTTGTCTGTTGTATACTGCTTTATCAAATGCATTACTGATCTGAACTAATAGATTGATTGGATAATGTTGTGGGGCAACATTCACCATTTTATTGTAGGGCAACATTTACCATTTTATTTTATAAAGAATATGGGATGTACTATGTATTTAGTGTTGATTTACATACTTCTTAAGGTAACTCATTCCTAAATGGAAAAAATGAATATTTCAGCATGGGCACTGGGGGTGGGGTGGGGGTGGGGGGTTCAATGTAAATGTGAAATAATCTGTTAGTCCCAAAGGGGAGTCTTTTATAGAGGGTGCTGAGAACCAAAAATAGCCTTATTTAAACAACTAGGTGGTTGTTCCTACTTCATACAGACAGTTTAGTATTTGGTCTTTTTCTTTGTATGTGAGAGTTCTCTTGTTTAAATAAGCATAATTAATGCTTGTCTCCAATCATGCTGTCTCAAAGCACAAACTTCAAAGGATAGAGCACACTACAAAAGTTAGAAGATACTGGCCTAGTCAGGTGTGTTACATGCAATGCAAAGGGATTACTGACAGCTCTCAAGCAGAAAACATTTATAGATAGTGTGCAGCGGGGTGAACATTGTCTTTGTCCAGGAAACAAAGCTAAAGATGAGATGCAAAGGGGCCTTTTTAAACTATTGGAAAGAGGTGGGAGAATTTAATGCTCAAGAGGGACACAAAGGAGATAGCAATTTTGATTCATAAATCCCTTTATTGGAACATAGAGGCTAACCAGAAGGATAAAGTGGAGATATGGGTGCTAAGTAAGATTATAGGGACACTCTTAGTTTAGGCTCTTATTAGGCACCAAATGAAGATGCCCCTGATGTGTTAAAAAAGTTTGGCATATCTTTTTATCTGACAGGAGGACTCTTTGACATCATACACACTGGGAGAGACTTTAATGCAGTGTAACTTGAACAACTGGTTAGGAAACAGGAAATTCATCCCTGGTTTGACATCTATGTCTCTAATAGACCAGGCGACCTGTAAATGGTTAATCTCCCAAGGCCCTACTTGCAAATGTTTCATCTCTCAAGCACTTGTTTACACTTATCAAGAGTACCAGAACTTGCCAGAGATTTGGGATGCATGGCCAAGCTTAAAAAGACCCTTATGGTTAGTACCCTAATACACACATATGAACAATGCATGGAGAAAAATGTTTTGGAGGAGGAATGTGGTTTAACAGAAGGCAGTAATTGAAAAATGTATCTAATGCTGTTTAGATTATATGATATATAACAATATATGTAATGTATAATGTTTGTAAATGTGAACTTGTTTATATGACTCGATTGCTTTTATGTAAATGTAAGTTTGCCCATGTCACAACTGATGATTCAGTAAAGGTGTTAAAAAAATAATTGATTAAGGCATTAAAATACCTTGAAGGAGAGAATGTTATAATCCCCCTGGATTCTCAAAAGCTTGCATGGTGTGCAAGATCGGTGCAGGAGGCCAAGCAGGCAATATGTCCGCCGTACGATCCAGGAACAGCCTGCAGGGGCATGCACGGGTGCTCCTGCACTAATCTCACACGGACGAAGCCCTTGTATGCAAATCACCCCAATTTCAGGAGAAACACATGCAAATGAGGTGAATCTATGATCCAGAAAGCTTGCAACAGTCCATGCAGAACTAGTGCAATCAGCAGAAATGTACTTGGTTAGTAACCGAGTACATGTCTGCAAAATCCAAAACAGAGCTATGACAGCCCCAAATAAAGCCTGCATATCATGTAGTAAGCATGCCAATGGCCAAGTATAAGGCCACTGGCATTGCAAACAGTACAAAAATTAAAATAATCAACTTTTAATTCCTATTAGCCAATCCTGGCTGTGTAAGCATAGGGCAGCAGTGTGCAAATGGGATTGGGGAGAAAATAACAAAAAGAACATAAATTAAGCATTCCAACTGAAATCAGTATTCTGCCATGCAAGTCAAAGGCAGGCAGAAGACAACATGGCCAGTGAGTAGTGGTTGCTAAGGGGGGAAGCTCAGTGTGAGACATGTAACTATGCATTAGCAGGCAATCCTATGCAAATGAGGGGAAGGATAGTGAATCCCAGTTTTCCCTAGGATGTGAGACAGGTCCCAACAGTGTAAGAGTATGAATACCTGGGTGCAAGCCTAGGAGGTAGGTGATATCATGGGGGAGTGTGTTAGGCATACTGTACGTGGATTGGAGCCCTGTGGCCTGTGGTTGCTCCTAGAGTAGCACAGCTAAGCTAGGGGGGTGTGTCTAAACTTGCCTAGCAGTCATTACAAAGCCTAAGTGGGTGTGCGCACCGCACACCGGGTTGTACAGGAAGAAAAAAGAGGTTAAACCAGGAAATAGTAGCAGTGTGCACATATGAGCACTCTGTTTGTGGGGTGCGCACACAGGATAAAACAGGAAGGCAATGGGAAGGGAAAACAACAGTAGGAAGGTAATCAGTGAGTACTAGCTTAGCTGGCAGATGAAATGTATCAGAACCAGCCAATTACACAGGCAGCAGACCATCTCAGCCCAGAACACTACTATAAACTATGCAAACACCTACCCCTCCAATTTTTCCCACATTCTACACCACCGGTGTAAACAAGCAGGGAACTTTTAACACTCACAACTACAAAATGTTAGGGGCTGCAATAGCTACCAAACAACTACTTGTGGAAGAGGCTGAGGATGGTGAGGATGTAAATGCTGCTGAGCAACCCACAGTGAGGAGACAGAGAAGAGTGTACAGACCCAAGGTAACCTACCAAGGGCTACATGAGCTGGAGATAGTGGAGCGCTATAGGGTGGACAGGGACCTCCTACAGCAAATTGTTCAGCTGTGCCGGCCTCGTCTCACACACAGAACTAACAGAGAGGAACCCATCCCAGTGGATGCAAAGGTATGTGTAGGCCTAAGAATACTAGCTACAGGTACCTTCCAAAGGCCAACTGGGGATATGATGGGTTCTCACAGGCATCAGCATCTAGGGTACTCCACCAGCTCCTGGATGCCATGTCAGCACACGTTGGTGAGCACGTTTACTTCCCCAACACCTGTGAGGCGTTGGCCAGCAATATGCAACTGTTCCATCAAATATCAGAATACTTTGAGGTAGTGGGTGCTCTAGACTGCTTGCACATATGCATCAAAGTACCACCCACTGAGCAGGATAAGGTCTACATCAACTGCAAGGGCTTCCCCTCCATCAACTCCCAGGTTGTGTGTGATGCTCAGGGCATGATAATGAACGTTTGTGCTGGCTGCCCTGGAAGCTATCACAATTCCCACATCTGGCATCTGACGCAGCTGTACCACCGATTTGCCAATGGGGATATCCCACAGAGTCACCTAGTAGGGGATGCTGGATAAACACTGGAGCCGTGGCTGATGACACCCATCAGAAATGCACACACATCCGAATAAGAACTGCATAATGAGGCACACGCACAAACAAGAATCGTAATAGAACATGTATTTGGGATGCTCAAGTCACGGTTCCAGTGCCTGGAAACATACGGTGGAGTCTTGCAGTACTCACCAGCTACATGTACCCAAATTGCCCCTGTACATGCCATGCTACACAATATGATCCTGCAGGCAGCAGGAACAGCACGGGGCAGGGCCACACAGGCCCCCACCATTGCCAAGGTCTGCACAGGCACAGAGTGACTCGGAGGAGGAACAACCTGAGCCTGCCCCAATAGGCAGAAGGAGGCATGCCCAGTATGCCCTGGCCTTGGCAAAGAGGCAATGCACAGCACATACACTGACATGGGAGGAACCCAGAGAATAACACCTGCCTTTGACTCTCACATACAGTAAAAGGGATGCCAAACATTACACTACCTGTGCCTAACCATGTGTAGGGAGTGTGCTATGTGCATCTGACATAGGCAGCCCTGCAGCATCACCCTCAATACTGAGACACCCTCAAGGTGAGTGACTTGCACATGCCAGTCGGGGGGGGGGTCACATACCTAACAACAGTCACAGCCAGCAGGACAGGTGTAGACAAACACAAACAAAGGCTGTGCTATGGCCTCTGAATGAGGCCTATAGGCAACCCCCCCCCCCAGGCCTACACAGACTGACTACAGCAGGCCAGGCAGTGGGATGTCAGTTGTGAAGGCTAGGAAGTCAGACACGAATATGTAGGTAATTATAAGCTAAGTTCTGTAGTACACTTGTATGCCTCTAGCCAGTGCGATAGGTAAGACCACAGACTGAATTGGAGTACCTGACATACCAGTACAGTCCTAGCAAATGTGTACAAGTGTCAGGTAAGCCCCCCCATCTTACATAGACATATAGTAACAGTCAGGTTTGCCCACCCCCAATCCTGTGTAGAAATGTATAAATAGTCAGGTGTGCCCCCCCATGCAGAAATGTAGTAACAGTCAATGCCAACTGATCGATGGATACCATGCTGAGACAGCATGCAACCTGTCGGTGAACAGCACAAACATCAGCACTGCAGTACAAACTACCTGGACTTGACCCACACATGCAATACAGATGGCAATACTGGGCATGCTCATACACATAGAGAAATGAAGTCAGAGAAATGAAGTCAATGTAAGTCAACAACATACTTAAAGGTCACAATGGCCATGCTCACATACTTAAACACATGAAGGCCATGTCTGCAAACACCAGTGGACCAGACATATCTGGCAGTCGCAGTTATTAGTGCAGACACTCGTCAGTATGCACCACTCATGCCTTGCACACACAGTGGATAGGAATAAAGACATATATGTAAGGACAACACACTATAATAAGCCAAAGGTAGATGGACATAGTTGTGTGGAAGAGGGTGACTGTGACAAGGAGCCATCCAGGCCTGTCCCACCCAGCACACAGCCAAACAGCCCCAAACACATGACGTGCAGATGTCACTCACTGCAGATACTAGCCACCAGTATCTGTCACCAGTATAGACTATGTGATGCATGTGCCAGCTGTGCAACATGACTGTACAAGGAAGTAATCATCTAGGCACTGCATACACTTGCCTGTATAATATGACCCTGTGTGTGCCCGCATGTGGCGTGTCAACCCCTAGACGAATGGGTAATGGCCCATGCACACACACACTGCCTTCCAATTAGCCCAACTATGACAAGCCTGCTGAGGTCATCCAATGTGAAATACACCTTTGGGAGAGTTGTGGCCTAGTAATCACTGTGGTGCATCCTGTAACTGCGTACTGCTGTAGTGTGATAAGCTAGTTAGGTAGGGATTAGAATCACAGACTTGCCAACTGTGTTTATGTGCGTGTCTGTCTGACTGTGTAGAGAGCAATGCCTGTTAGGGTAGTCACACCCCCAACAATTTTCATGCACAACTTCAGCAAGGCTGCTGATGTCATCCACCTAGAAATACACCTCTGTGAAGATTGTAACCCAGTAATCACCATAGCGTGTCATGTAACTGCATATCGCTGTAGTGTGCTAAACTAGTTAGGTAGGAGTTCTATTCCCAGACATAGTGAGTGTGTTTTTGTATGTGTGTCTGTCAGTCTGTGTAGAGAGCAATGCTTTTTAAGCCAGCCACCCTCCCCACAATCCAAATGCTCAACTTTTACAAGCCAGCTGATGTCATCCACCTAGAAATACACCTCTGGAAAGCTGTAGCCCAGAAATTTCCATAGCGCGTTCTGTAACTGCATACCACTGTAGTGTGCTAAACTAATCAGGTAGGAGTTCTTTTCTTCAACATGACAACTGTGTGTGTGTGTGCCTGTCAGTCTGTGTAGAGAGCAATGCTTTTTAGGCCAGCCATGCTCCACACAATCCAAATGCTCATCCTTTGCAAGGCAGCTGATGTCATCCACCTAGTAATACACCTCTGGGAAGCTGTAGCCCAGTAATCTCCATAGCGAGTCCTGTAACTGCGTACCACTGTAGTGTGATAAATTAGTTAGGTAGGTGTTCTATTCCCAGACATGGCAACTCTGAATGTACATGCGTTTATGTGTGTGTTCCTATGTCGGGGTAGGGAGCAATGCTTTTGAGTCCATTCACAGACACTACAACCTCCAATGGTCCACTTTGACAAGTGTGCCCATGTCATCAACTGTGTAATACACCTTTGGGAAAGTGATAGGCCAGTAACCTCCACGGCACGTGCAATAACTGTGTACTGCTGTAGTGTGATAAGCTAGTTACTTAGGAGTTATAACCCCAGCCTTGGCAACTGTGTGTGTGTCTGTCTGACTCTGTTTGTGTAGAAAGCACTGTTGTGTAGGATAGGCACACCCCCTACAATTTAAATGCTCTACCTTGGTAAGGCAGATGATGTCATCCACCTAGTAATACACCTCTGGGAAGGTTGTAGCCCAGTAATCTCCATAGCGTGTGCCATAACTGCCTACTGCTGAAGTGTGATTCAGAACTCTGTTAGGGTTCTATACCCACCCATGGCTGCTCTGGATGTTTTGTGAGTGTTCCACTGTCTGTGTAGGGAGCAATGCATTTTAGGCTAGTCACACTCGGTATATGTCAAATGCCCTACATTGGCAATCTTGCCAATATCATATGCATCTTTGAAGAAGGAGCACTGTAGTAAACACTGTGGTGTTTACTATAACTGCGGAGTGCTGTAGTGTAATAAACTATTTTGGTAGGGGTTCTACTCCCAGACATGAAAGGTGTGTGTGTGTGTGTGTGTGTGTGTGTGTGTGTGTGTGTGTGTGTGTGTGTGTGTGTATGTGTGTGTGTGTATGTTTGTACCTTATATCCTGTGTGGAGGAGGGTGTGCATGTGTGACACCTGGGCCCAATGCGTAGTGACTTTTGCAATGTTCTTATATGGTGGCGCTAGTACATATCACAATGTCCACTGTACAGGGAAAACAGATGTAAAATAGCCAAGAGGCTGGGGTGCATATCCATACCCATTCATGTGACATCAAGGCCAGGCAATCACAGTTAGCAACCTCAGTATTACCCAGAGCACACTCATAAACCATGTCTCATAAACACACACATGATGAGGCAACAGCCATGATGTGTGTAGTACACTGCATATTGCCGACTGATAGTAACTATGGTGTGAATGCAGTGGCCTACATAGATCATGGCATCCTCTCCATCAGTACGATAGGCATATAATTGCAGACAGTGCACCTTCATTATGTTTCCCACTGGATGCCTGCAACAACTGTGGTTCCATCACATGTGATCCACAAAGGACATACCATGCCTTACACACATGCCCTTTATGGACAGAAGCCACTGACACCAGGGAATACCTGCAGCATGCTATAAATGTAGGTGCAGGATCGGATCAACCTGCTGTCCATTACATGGCCCTGACAGGGCGGGACTGTCACATCTGATGATAACATTCTGTATACACAACATGGGCCAGACAAACCAGGTGTACTTCCACATGCCACTGTACCTGAATGTGGGATGTGTGCAAATCCCAAACACCGTCCATGTCACAGCACTGGGCATGCACAACAGCAACCCAAGAGACTGGATGGTGAATACTATACCCACCTGTGTGGTCCATTCTAGACTCTACACCCCTTAGCCATAATGCAGACCATTCTCATGTGGCCTGATGCCAAGGTATACCCCTCACTCGGCCTTGTACAGCCATCTGGCACCATCAGCCACTACGCACCCATGAAGCACTGCACACATGCATGCCGGTACTAGAACCCTGTGTCTGTGTGTGTAGTGTATGATGCTTCCAACCACATGCACACCCAGTACCACCTCCATTGTCATACTGAAGCATGCTCTCTAATGTCAGACACCGTCACATGCCCTTTGACCATAAAACCCCAGGATAATCCTTTTGGGCCAATTGATACCTATGCATTACTGTATTGTGGCAAGGTAAGTGGTTAGGAAGTGTATTTGTTACCCTGCCAAGTGTGGCAATGTTCACGAGTCCCTTACAGAGTGTGGCTGTGTTGATGCTGACACCTGTTCATGTGGACAGGCCCATGTGCTACACCTACTGTATCGCAACAGTGTTGCTGATGTCACTCACCAGCACATATGCGTCTGGACAGCTCACCAACATGTAAGCTATGTGGTGCATGCAATAACTGCACACACTTGTGATAGCTATGCATAGTCAGTCAGGTGCTTGAAACCCCGGACTGGTAGGTTTGTGACACACACATGCTTAAGTTTTACTAACCCATACCTTCCCTGACATACATTGTCTCTGTCCGTCCCACCCACACCCTCTCTTGTGGATGTGGGATGTACACCTGCTTTGCTAGGCAGCAGCCTGTGTTTTGTAAGTGATGGTCATGATCAGCTGATGGTCTCTGCACCAATTGCAGCCCTCCTCTAGCTTAGTGCATGTGGAACAGCTGTGGTAACATTCCCATAGTGAATTGCATGGTAACACACACTAATATCTTGGAATATCATTTTGGTGTTGGCCCTTTACATCCATTGTGGGCAGGAACTAGATCTGTCGTTTGGCAAAATGCTTCTCTGATGGATTGGAGATTTACCTCTAACAACTTACACTGTGGAAACAGGGCAACACACAGGAGGGGGATGTGCCTGATCTGACTACAGACTGTAAGTGCTGCTATACTGATTGTGGAGTAATGCTGGTTTAACAGACTGTGTGTGTGGATATGGCTGTCCTACATGTTGTAATACCTGCCCTGTCAGTACTATGTTTATGAGGAATTCACATCAGCAAGGTCATCTGCAGACTGGACAGTGTGTTGTGCCCTTGGTGTCATGTGATACCCACTGAGCACGTATCTGTGAACTGCAGAAGGTAATGTGAGGACTGCAATCTGTAGATGGTGAAAGCCTTGAAAGGTACTGACTTCATACCCCTCATAGGACACATGTTGCAACAAACCCTGTTACAACAGTACATGTATGACGTTATCACAGAAACATGCCAATACTGGCTCTGTGTATATGCTTCAAGTCACATCTCTGTCACCCCCACCACATCAGCTTCAACAGACTATACACACAACTGATTAGGTATGGCTACAGCTTAACTACCATTTAGACAGATTGTGTAGTGTAACACAGCTTCCCCTCAGGCACATCCGCCTGAGGCAACCAGTGCACATTCACATGGCCAACATGCTCCTCCTGCTCAGCCACCAGACCTAGCACCTTCAGGACGTGGACTGCTGTTGTGAGTGGGAGTTGGTAGGAGCCTTTTCCCCATTCTGCCCATATTGGGGACCATGGTGCATCCACATCACAGACCAAACACACCATCCACGATGTTTACCCACCACATGTGTCACATACCACCCCTGTAGACTGTCCTCTATGTCTTACAATTCTGACCACCTCCACATGTGTATCTGCCACACTTCCCCATATTCCCATAGCAGACTTCACAGGCGGGGGCATTGTGGTGCTAGGATGGAACTAACATGTGACATACCCGTCTATGGTGCACACACTGCCAGCTGTAACTATCTGTCTGTATTGCTATGTGTGCTGCTGCCTCTCACATAGTACACATCACTGTGGTAGTGATATAGGGGACATGTCTTACCATACATATCTGTTAGTGTGTGTGTTTGTACAGATGTAGACATTTGCATATTGGTATTTATCTATATGTATCACAAGGGATAAGAAACTAAGAGTAATGCTACTCAACGCCAGAAATCTAAACCTCAAGATGCACACACTCGAAACTCTCCTTAGCATGGAGAACATCGATATCTGTGCAGTAACAGAAACCTGGTTCAAGACTCCCGAGAGCACCCCAGCACTAACAGGTTATACCTCATACCATGCTTTTCGGCCCCAAAACTTGGACCGAACCACTAAAAGGAGGGGGAGTATCAATATTCGTCAAAGATACCCACACCTCCAGGTTGGTGGCACAGCACGAAGCATCAGAGACTATCCATGTGCAACTAACTGTGGGTAAAACTGCCTTCCAGTTTATAGCCTGCTACAGACCACCCTCCCAAACACAGGAACCCCACTTGGCCTTTCTGAGAATACTGGAAAATATGAAGGTCTCTCCAAACACCATTATATTAGGCGACTTCAACTACCCAAACATAGACTGGGAGCATTACTCTAGCTCCAACACCCTAGCCCAAAGGTTCCTAGAATTTATAAACTCAAATGCTATGGAACAACTTGTTACCACTCCCACAAGAGGGGAAAACATACTGGACCTGATCATCACCAACATGGGGACACTATGCTCCAGACCAGAAGTGTATCCCTCACTGGTAAGATCAGACCATAAACTAATCTCACTGGATATTCACATCCCGACCCCACCCCCTGCCCAGAAAACCACAGTGAAAAACTTCTCTAAAGCAAATTTCACACGCCTCAAAACCGAGGCAAAATCCTTCAAAGCCCCCAGGCCTGTGGAAAATACGGCCCAAACTGCAAAATCCTTTATAAACGCATTCTATGAACACCTTCAAGAATGCATGGATCATGCAATCCCAAATAAAACCAAGACCCAATCCTCCAAAGGCAGACGTCCTGTCTGGTGGACCCCAGCCATAAACAAACTATACAATAGAAGGAGGAAGCTACTACATGATAGAGCAAAATCCCAAAAAGGGAAGGCATCTCTGATCAGTATTAGCAAAAAACTACAGGCACTCATAAAATCATCTAAGGCCAGCTTCGAGAGAAAAATTGCACAGAACACTAAGGATAATCACAAGGCTTTCTTTAGTTATGTTAGGAACCTGGGTGGGAATTCCCAGATATGCTCAGAATTAGTCCAAAATGACAAAAAATACACCGAGCCCACAGATATTGCCAACATCCTAGCTGACAGGTTCAGTGCAAACTCCCCCCCCCCCCCACCAAAAGGGCAAATATCTATCCCAACAGAGTGCTGCCCCCCTGACATCTCAGATGCTCAGGTAAGAGTTTCCCTCTCCAAAGCAAAAAACACAGCATCAATGGGACCAGATGGTGTCCCGGGCTGCGTCCTACATGAACTCCAAGAAGAGCTAAACCCAAACATAAAACTACTGTTCAATCTTAGCCTTGCTACAGGATATGTACCCAAATAGTGGCGTACAGCAACAGTGGTCGCTCTCCACAAAGGTGGTGCCTCAACGGATCCTGGAAACTATCGCCCCATAAGCCTGACTAGCTTGGTCTGCAAAGCTATGGAAAGAATCATCATGGACCTCATAAATAAAGATATTGGGGACCTACAGACACTGGATCCTACCCAGTTTGGCTTTGTTAAGGGCAGATCCTGCCTCTTAAACCTGGTCAATTTCTTTGAAACAGTCACCAAGGCCATTGATGAGGGGAAGGTAGTCCACACAGCCTACCTGGACCTCGCAAAAGCCTTCGATACAATACCCCACTCGGGCATTATAGATAAGCTCACCAGCTTAAATATAAACCCCTATATCACTAGATGGGTTGCAAACTGGCTCAAGGACATAACCCACATGGTTAGAATTGCTGGAGCTATGTCAGACTCCAAACCAGTTACAAGTGGCGTCCCACAAGGCTCAGTCCTGGGACCTCTCTTGTTCGGTATATATTTCTCGGCAGTACAGGCCAACACGGAAGGACTGTGGCTGACCAAGTTCGCAGATGACTGCAAACTGGGCGCCATAATCAACTCTCCAGCCGACACAAGCATCCTCCAAAAGGGCCTCATAGAAACAGACAACTGGTGCCAGAGCCATGGCCTCAAGCTAAACGCCAAAAAGTGTAGAGTCATCCCCTTTGGCAAAAACAAAGTGCCCACAAATTACCACATAGGTGGTAATCCATTAAGTACAGAAGAAGTCATTAGGGACCTGGGGACCCAAGTTGATAGCAATCTCACATTTGACAACCAAGTGGCCAAAGTGGTTAGAAAAACATTTTATATAGCCCACCTAATCATGAAGGGATTCACATCTAGATCAGGGGAGGTCATCGTGCCTCTTTACTCATCCCTCATCAGGCCCATAATTGAGTACAATGCCCCTTTTGGGATGTACCTTACCAGACACCTGCAGCAACTGGAAAGACCCCAAAAGTACCTCACCAAGAGGATCAAAGGGCTCAAACAGATGCCATATGCTGCCCGGTTAAAGAAACTCCAGCTCTACTCAGTGGCATACCGCCTGCTCAGAGGCGATCTGTGCCTGATGTATAAAGCCATGTCCAACCCGAAATTAATGGACATGCTGCACCTCAGAAAATCCAAATCCCATCAAGCTATGCTCTCGAGAGACTTGAACCTCAGCACTGAAATAAATAGGACATGCTGGAGGGACAGATTCATAACCCAGAGGCTCCCTTCACTCTGGAATAAAATCCCAGTCCAGGTTAGGCAGAGTCCCACATTGACTCTCTTCAAGAGGATTCTTGATAAGTGGATGGGAGATCATAGGTTTACCCCGGCTATCACTTCTGTGTCACTGTTAGACAAAGGCACAGTATACTAACCTCAAAAAAAGGCATAGCAAAATTAATTTAAAATGGGTGGCGAAAGCCAAACACACTCTGGCTAGGCTTATAAATGCCCTAGGGCAGATAGCCTAGTATGAACCTATGAACCTATATAGGTGACTTCATATATATGTGCATATATATATGTCTACACATGGGTATATGTATATTTCTGGACATACATGCTGATATACATATATATCTTTAAATATTATATATGTAACATATGTACACAATCTCACAACACCTTCCTGCACAGCTGCACTGTTCTGCCTTGCTACAACACAGACAGGTGCCACATATGGACATGGCCTGATATTAGGGGGGTATATGTAGGAGCTGATGGCAGGTAACCCTGTTACACACCTATGGTATTCTGGCATGTTACATTACAGATTCACCGGGGTATGCTGCCAGTGGTAGGCTGTGGCTCCCACATGTCCATCATAATGACATTACTACCACCACCAGCTATTGGCCATGTAATATACATACTTCCCATTACACTACACACACTATGATGGCTTACATATTGACTGTCAGTGCTGCCCTGCACAGTAAACAGCTATGGCACACTACACACAGGGGCAGACACTATTGTCCATAGCAGTTGTTCAGTTGAACATCATCACAACAACACCTGATGGCACATATAGCTCATTCCACATCATCTATCCCATTATGATGGACCAGGTACTACATGCTATTAAATGGATTGAGCTGCTTTGAATAGATTGCAGCCTGGATTTAGTAGGAGGTGCACATGATCAGGTGATGACCTCTGCACCAATCAGTGCCTCCACTTACTAACTGCATGCAGCTTGTTGTGTAGTACCTCCAATTACCACTGTCATGGCAGTCACCTACTATGAATCCCCACATCATGTGGGCATGGTCCCTTTACCTTTCCTGTGTGATGGACATCATTCCTGTGCGTATAGGACTGGTGTTACAGGGTGTGTGTGTACATACTAGTTTACCTTGGAATGCTGTCTGTCTGCATAGCTCTCACCTGTGGGCCTATCCTCTTGGTGGCCAGAGGTGTGCCTATCATGTTATGTCTGTCCTCCACACAGGTGCTGTGTCTGATATTTCACTGGCAGTGTGTGTGTTGCATGCTATCAGTACATGGCTACATCCATTTATGTTTCTAACCACAATTCCCTGACTAAGGGTATGTTGCAGTCTATCCTGTGACACCAGCGACTTGCTTAGTGTATGGCAACAGTTTTCCACATATGGACCTGTGTTCCAGCCTCTGTCCTCCACCTACATACCAAGCTTTGCACATATGACATCCTGTCAGGGGTTGTTCTGTAGTGGGCTGTGAGTATATCACACTGCCATTGCTGCCATCAGTCTACTGCTGTTGTATCCCACACACATACAGCGGGGCTGAGGCCATATATGTGTGGGCTTCACCTACACAATACATGTGTGCCCTTATGCACTCCAGAGGCCAGTGTATGTAACAGTGGTATGTGGCCCTGTATTATTGAGTCTGGGGGGAGAATGCACCATAAATGACCTAGGCTGTTACAAAATGTGGGGATATCAGGGGTGTGCTCCCTTAAAGTATCTGGATGTAGAGTACCATACACTTTACCTATATTTACATTACTTACATAAATCAGGTTATTGCAGGCCTACTGCCACCTGCCATACAGACTGTTCTGTTTGTCAGTGTGCTGGTGATGGTGTCAGTTATGCCTTGTTATGTAACAGTTAAATCCCATTTGGCCAACTGATGTCTTTACCACCTAGTGATTTTGTATGGAGTGTAGATAAAGGCTGCTGAACTATATACCTGCATTACTTACTGTTGATAGTTTGGTATCCTGTGGCCCAGTCTGTCTTTACTATTGTACAATATGAAGGGCTTGGCCTGGACAGCAACAGTTATGTCCCTTTCCAGAATATTGTATTAGTATAATGGTTGCACAGTTGCATTACTCTGTTTATATGTATGTCAGTGTCTGAACAGCTGTAATACATGGCATATAAAACCGTAATAGTACACAACTAATGGTTATTCATTTCTGCAAACCTGTGTGTGGTATTTTACCCTATGACCTCTCTGTGGGCATATGTTGCAGGCAACAATTGTCATTTGTATGGGTGGCCCATACAGTGTCCAGTTGCTAAGGTGTTAACTGTAGGCATGGTTGCTGTTCCATACTGTGTGCACCTTCTACATATGTATCTTACTGTACATATCTATGCGTGTGTCTATATAGATATAGATATATATATATATATATATATATATATATATATATAGATATATCTAAATAGATATGTATGTCTGTATCTGCATATATGTGTCTGTGTATATGTATCCTGGGGTTTTTGATAGCTTCCATATTTTACATCTCCTATGGGAGCCAAACTGTACTGCATGATATATTACCAAAACCGGCCTGACATCATATAGGTGGGTTGTAGTACTTTTTACATGTTGTGCACGTCATGTCACGTCCTGCTTATGTGATCTGTAATACTTTTGTGTTTTGCAGGGCGGGCGTTTTGGCTGTGGTTGCAGGGTATGCCTATTCGTACATGATGTATATTGTTTGGGGCATCTCAACGCCATTACCGGTGCATGTGCTATATTTGTATTTGTCAATCTATCATTGCTATCTACAGATGTGTGGCTATATATATATATATATATATATATATATATATATATATATATATATATATATATATATATATATATATTGATATGTTAATCTATTTAGATATTATTATATTTACTCACACAAATACATTTATATGTTGGAATACATTCTCTGTACTGTTGAATGACTGGGCTGTTTGATATGTTTTGAATACATCAGGGTTATGTATATCTGACATGGCGTAGTGGTAAAGCACTTTGCCTATGTTGTGTGGGATTCTGTGTTTAAGCGTAGCAGAGGGCGTTTATTTTGTTGCTGGGCAGAACAAGGGCCATTGGATACAGAGTGTTTAAGGCATGTTTAGTCAGTTGTTCGTGGGTTTGTGTGGAGGTAAGCACTGCTAACCTGCCATTACATCTGCTTACAGGGTGTTAGCTTCAGATTTGCTTAACCAGTGTAGTCACTGCTTACCACCACACAAATGGGCTTAAGCTCGCTTACTAGTGCTTACATATGCTTACTATTGCTTATTTGTGCTTAAACCTGCTTACTAATGCCTTATCCAGTCTAACAGTGATACTTCACATGTGCATTTCTTGCAGTACTCCAGTTCATCTATATGTTATTTAGTGGGTGTTGCAACAAAACTATTGGTTATAACATGCTTTGCCATGTAAAACTGACTGTGCTACAGTGGGACTCGAACCGGGAATGCCTGCAAATTAGGCGGATGCTCTGTCGACTACACTACTACTGTGCAGCTTCATTTGCATATTTCTTCCATAATGTGATACCCATGGTTCCTTCCCCATGCCCCCCAAGCTCCAAGTACACAGCAACCATCCATTCTCCAGTTGCTAGCCAAGCCATACCACACCTGCACACATTGCCCTCTCTGCACATCTTGGTACTCATCCAGTATACACTCTTGAACCAAGCTTCTGCAGGCTGTTCATCTGTTTAGTCCACGTACATGCAAGCCTTTCAGTGATCGTACTCTAATAAAGATGCAAACATCGATGTGCCTCACAATTTTTGGTTCGTCCCACCAGGGACGGACCAGTTGTTGTGTCAAGATTAGTCTTAGCTGGTCTACACTGTTTCTCCCACTGGTAGCATCCTGCCAGAGGTTTGAGAAGAGTGGTTTGTTCACATAACAGGCCAGCTTCATCTCCCGCTCCCACAGGACTGACGTCCCAGATTTGACATTCTGTGCATGAAGCACACCCACACGCCCCACTCGATGTGTGCCATGTTTTATTATTCTCTTAAGTATTATGGCAGACTACTGTTCTCACATTATGATTGGACAGGCATTGTTTATATGTTACACATAGATTGCTCGAAATACTATATTTGACCAATGTACAAATGGTTGCACATATTAATCTACATACTTACATACATTACCTATACTGCTAAATGACTGTGCTGGATTGTATGTGTATCTGCCAGGACTTAGTGGTAACTCACTTTGACTATAGTGTGCAGGGTCTGGGGGTTGCAACCTGGGAGAGAAGATTATTTTGTTGCTGGGCAGGATGAGACCTGTTGGCTACAGATTGACTAAGGCACTTGTGAGCAATTGCAAGCAAGTTTGCGCTGGTTTGCGTGAGGGTAAGCAATGCTGACCTCCGGTTATGGCATCATACACTGAGTTAGCTTCTACATTGCTTAACCAGTGTAGGCATTGCTTACCGCCGTGCAAACAGACTTAAACCCGCTTACTGATGCTTAAAAGTGCTAACTTCTGCTTACCCCTGCACTACATTATTTATTTATTTTATATTTGTTGACTGGGAAAATCCGACTGGATGCATGTCCATTTTCAGCAGAGGCCCAAGGAGAAAAGCTCCACAGTAAAACTCAGCTAATCATTACGAGTAATACAGAGGTGTTCACATTCACAGAGAGTAACAGACTTAACATAGCTAAGTAACATATTATTCATGCATAGTTTACGTTAACATGTAGGTATTATTCATGCTTAGT
Source organism: Protopterus annectens (assembly GCF_019279795.1). NCBI lineage: Eukaryota > Metazoa > Chordata > Ceratodontiformes > Protopteridae > Protopterus > Protopterus annectens. Next base: position 442,568,247 of record NC_056737.1, on the reverse strand, counting down.
TCAAGTTTACATGTCAGGTATGACTGTTGACAAAGGTCAGTTTAAGGTGCAGTTATATTCCAGTTTAACAGTTCTGGATAGGTTACACTCAGGTATTCAGGTTAAGATTTAGTTATTCCATACCTGTGTGGTAGAGTAGAAGAGAATAGTGAAGGTGGAGGTGGGTAGGTAGAGGGGGAGACATTGTAACTGTATGGTAGGTTGTGGGAATAATTGGTTGGGGAGCAATAGGGAAGGTTTAAAGGATGTTGGAATATGTATGCAAGGCAGGAAAGGAGGTGTTAGTTGCAGTAGTTGATGTAGGGGTATAGAGTGTAAGGTGGGGGAGTAGCCAGGTGGTGAGCATGTGCTGATACAAGTGTGCATGAGGTGCTCCTTCAAGTGTTTTTTTACATGTGTCCTTTGAAACAGCTGTGCTAATAGATGTGGGTAGGGAATTCCAGATTATGCCAATATAGTTGGTGAAGAGGGTGTCACCTAATTGTATCTTTAACCTTTAAAAGAAAAAAAAGGGGTTGATAGGTAAGTGGTGTTAAAGGGGCACAAAGAGGGATAGACAGTAGGGGAAATAGCCAGGGATGTGCAGGAAGGCTGAAGGGAAGGTCCACAGCTGGCCATTTTTTCTACAGTGACAGCTGTGCATATACACTGAATTTGGAGGTAGATTTCGACACTCACACCCCTGGGTGGGGGTGAGACAACAATAATATGTTGTGATGCCAATTCAAATGGCTTACATGCCTACAGTGGGAGCTGCAACCATGTGTTCTTTGGTGTTATTTAGTGGGTTTTGCAACAACAAAATTGGTTATAACATGCTTTGCCATCTACGATTGACTGTGCTGCAGTGGGACTCATACCGGGAATGCCTGCTTGTTAGGCGACTGCTCTGCCCAATTCACACTATTACTTACATCCACAAGATGGTCCGATTAGAACCACTCCAGCCAATCCCGGCATGCCTCAACCCATAATTTCATACCTATCATCTCCCCCACCTGCTCCCCCTCTGCAGCAATCATCCTTTCTCTGGGT
>NC_056737.1:442494712-442562212 GCF_019279795.1 Protopterus annectens | reverse complement strand
TTAATAGCTGCCACATGGTGTGTAATTTACTCCTTGAAGGCATGTCAGCTGAGGTAACAGAAGCACCAGTAAAGTGGTTTTCCAGCAGCAAACTTCGTCTCTGGCTCCTGTTCTTTTTTGTTTAATTACCTGTAATTTTTCTGATGGACAGTAACAGTAAACACTTTTGTTGAAAGACACTTTCAGTGAAGCATTAACTATGCACTATTTTCCAGTGTTGTGTGACAACTGAATTGGTATATATAAGACAGGAGGGTGTGGATGCCTCTCTTCTCCCCACCACTGGTATTGTGCCAAGGGGGTGTGCCCTTGTGAGAGTAACTTGTGTTATTTGCTAAAAATTTTTTTTAGTGAAACTGTTTCATAGACTTTGCCATCAGAATATTTTCTTCGGTGAATCTTCATAGACCCAACTGAAAAGGGCACAAAAAGGACCAGTTCACTTACTCAATTAACAGATAAATTAACTTAGAAATAGTAGTTGAAATTAAGCACTGGTCTTCTATTAGGACTGATCACCACTCTCATGCATCCTTCCAGGCTGTATACATGTGACCATGCTATCTGAGTTTCAAGGTAATCCACATAAAGCTATCATGTATACAAATTCTTCTTCTGATGCTAAAATGGATACTCAGTAATTTAAGTATGTATTTAAATGGCAGCATTTAAATACATATGACAATCATTAACAAATAACAGCAATTTATATTCAATAACATTAAAAGCACTATAATATTAATGAAAGACAACTATAAAAACACATAAAAATGTTTTATCATGTAAATGCTTATTTCAAAACTACTTTAATACTTGCCGATCAGTTCAAACCAGATTGAACACTGGCATGTAACAAAACAATCAATTTATATTCATCTGGTTCAACATTTAAATATGTTTACCACCTCTTCTATTTGGGCAAACTTTCTGAATTACCCTAAACATAAAAGTATGTGCATGGGCACGTTCTGAAACATGTTTGCTAATGCATTAATTTGCACCTTCCTTCTTATATCAGAATAATGTTCAGATATGCGAGCATTCAAATGTGTATCTGTTTTGCCTACATAGAACACTTTGAATATTGTGTAGCACTCCAGATAAAACAAATTATTATTTATTGGCTAGCTATATTTTAAAACAGCTAAATTATTTTTCTTTATTACAAGATACTCAAAATGAGTATCACATAATATATACTTCCATTTTCAACAGGTATAACAAGGACAGCATCTTTTCTACTGCAAATGTTTTATCATATTTACTCAAGTAAACTACCCGAGTCCATCTCCCTGAGCATGTGGAGGGTACAGAAGAATAGAAGGACTTTTGACTGAAGTCTATCTCATTTCTGAAAGTCAAGGTAGCATGCAAGTGCAAGGAAAACCTGCTACAAAACAAATGTTACAGCATAGTTTGCGTGAACTGGGGGGATACTTTTTCAGAATTCTTTTTTTAATAATATTGCTTGTAAGCATAGATGTATGCTACATGTAATTGCCTCTGTCTTACCTCCTTTTATACACCTGCAAATTCATTGCATGGCCTAAACTGCATTAATGTATTAGACAGTTTATGTTAGATAATTATGCAGGGATATTTTTGTTACATTTTTGTCAGTCTCAACTAGCACATTAATGCTGTCATCAAGTATTTCTGCTGCTGCCAGTGACTGTAATACCAGGACTGCTGGAATGATGAGGTATGCTGAAAGTCACCACTCACTACCTTTTGTGATTGTTGTTCACCAAAATGTATGATAATTACATTACTGTATGTTGTTGTGCATCTACTACAAGTGCCAGGATCTCATACATTGCTCTCTTGCAGCCAAGGATTTGGGTGTCTTGTAGCTCCCATGCATAGCTACTCATGCTTGTACTTGACGACATGTTTGGGTGAGATGCAATAGCCATGAGGAGATAATGGAGCTACCACACCTCACAAGAACACAGTAGCCAAGTCCATATAAGGTTAGTATGACATACATAGGGCAGGAATAGGGGGTGGTTAAGGTTTCAGACAGCAAATGGTAAGCTGATTTAAGTTTAAGAAGGAGAAAGCTTTAGGTTTAGGGAACAGGTGGGGGGTTTAGGGTTAGGGAGCAATTAGGGACTTTAGGTTTAGAGAGTAAGAGAAGAGCTTTAGGGTTATGGAGTTATTAGGAACTTCGCCTCATAGCAAGACGTTATCCCGTTCGATTCTCAGCTAGACCGTCTTCTGTGTGGAGGCATATGTGAATGGGGCGTACCTTCATTGAAGGTTGTGCGTCAGGGCTGGTAACCCGGTATGTAAAAATCCACTACCAATCATTAGTGGACTGGAGTTCCACTGTGGCGACCCCTAACTGGGAAAAGCCGAAAGACACAAACAAAGGTTTAGAGAGTAGGAAGGGAGATTTAGGTATAGGAAATGAGAGTAGAGTTTTAGGGTTAGGATGCTATTGGGAACTTTAGGTTTAGAGATGGGGGAAACAAGTTTTAGGTTTAGGAAGCAATCAGGGACTTTTTGGGTGGGGAGGGGAATACTATGGTTAGGGTTAGGGTCTGCATGGGAATTTTAGGGTTAGAGTTAGGGTTCTGGAAAGCTCTGCAGTTCAGTAGAGTCAGGTGTTGGGAAGGATAGGTAGTTTACTTGGATTGGGCTAATGGGAGTATGGGCACTTTCCCCTTAGGGGAAATAAGCTACTAATGTGCAAGTACTTACAGAAGAGCCATTTATTATCACTTCTGCTTTGCACTGGAAGCTGTAACACATTGCATTGTTTTCTGTTTATGGGGTGCTGTTGTGTTTTGCTATGACCTGGGCCATGTCTGAAAATATCAGTTTGCAGCAATCCACTCTCCCAATTAACAAACATAAATACAGTAAATAAATAAACAATACTTAAAACACAAGATGAGTATTCATAGAGGGCTACTGCCATTGCATAGCACTAATTACTGTAAGTCAGTGTTTTAATGCTGTTGTGGCTGTAAATAATGGGGCTACATATGCATCTGAAATAAATTTCATTGCCAAATAATTTCAAATGCACATGTAGCTCCATTATATTCCACTAGGAAAGAATTAAATCTTCTAACAATACAACTATCCAACCTGACACCCATACAAAACTCCTAGGGGTCATTATCGATGACGAACTAAAGTTCAACCTACACATACTTTAGTGTATAAAAGAAACAAACCAGAAACTAGGTCTGCTATATCGGAACATAAAATTCTAACCCCTGAATCTAGACTTACCCTGGGCCAAGCACTCCTCCTCCCCTCCCTCTTATAAGCCACCCCAGTTCTTACCAATATCCAGGCCTCCACTCTAAACAAACTCCAACAGGCTTACCATAAAATAGTCAGAGTCATTACTAACTCCCCATACAGCTCACACCACTGCATTTCTTTAAACTCTCTTCACTGGCTTGAACTTCCCCAATTTCTGCTATCTTATCAATTTCATATGCTACACTCTATACTTTATAAAACCTCCTTCTGTCCATCTCTGTCTTCCATAGTCTCCATCTACATCCCATCATGGACCCTCCGTACTTCTAACCAACAATTACTTGATGTCTACCACCCAAAAAGGTCAGTAGGCAAACTACTCTACAAACACTCCCTTGCCCATGCTTGGAACAAACTTCCCCTTGACTTAGTTCAATCTCCCACACCTCACACTTTAAAACTGAACTAAAAGCTTATTTTCTCACTTCCAGGACCTGCCCTTGCCATGACCCCACCTAGTCTTCCTTCCCTTTATGTACCCTCAAAAGGACCTTACTTAGTACCTCATTGCACCTCTCTCTCCAATGTGTCTACCATGCATTTGCATAATTTTATACAAACAAAAAAATTTTATTGTTGACCTATTGAACTATATCAATGTAAAATTATGTTACTAGGCTTCTTTTTAACGCAACTTTAACTTTATGCATGTAACCCAACATATGTGAATCTTTTTGCTATAACTGCTATTATATCAGTATTGTCTAAAATTGTACTTGTTTAAAAATGTACTACTGGGGCTTTTCTCCTCGGGTCTCCACTGAAAATGGGCCACAAGCCCAGTTGGACAAACCCGGTTAACAAATGCCAATAAATAACTAAATAAATAAATAAATAACTAAAAAACACTAGCTGGCAGCAATTAGCCTATATGATGGTATTATTTGAATCTCAGCCCTGCTGCTCTTCACTTTCTAAAAAATAGCCAGATAGAAATCTTATGGTAGTATGTATATAGCAAGCTGTAGTGCAATGACTTCCTTTCATTTGTCTCTCACTTAGGATGCATGTTTGTAGCTAATATAGGATTTACAAGAAACATACATTAAAACAATGCATGTAAGCATAGTATGTAAAAAAAATCACCTTCAAAATGTATGTCTGTCTTTTTATTCTCTGTTCATAATGTACAGCTTTATACAGCTGCAAAAGGTTGTTATTATAAGCCACAGGTAAAAAAAAAACATATACAATATCAAACAGGATACACATAATAAAATAAGAAGCATACAATAAATTCATACAGGTTTTGAACTTGGGGAGATACGTTTCAGAGTTGCATTTTTAACAGCATGCCTTGTACATGTAGATATATGCTGCATTTTACCTATCTCTGTCCCTCCGTCCTTTCATGCAGCTGCAGTATGTCACTATTACAAGTTAGCAGTGTGAACTATGATTTTTTTGGAATAAGAAATATATCCATTATTTTCTGAAACTCACCAAAGTAATACAGGCCAAACCGGAAATCATGTTCAGTGAATTTTAATAAAGTGGGGCTGCTTCCCACCCCCACATGAATAAGAAGAAACCAGCTAAGTGTCTGCAAAAATATTGTATGACTCCTAGTTCACTGCAGCGGAAAGTTCAACTCCATATCTTTGTTTAAATATTTTACCTAGTTTGTTCTTGTTTCTCCAACATTCATTGCAGTATATTTTACCATGTAAAAGTTTTCTAAAGTCGGGTATCATCATGAAATATTTCAGATTAAGAGATTGTCTTACCATATTTAGCAATTCCATTTCAATAGCTGATGCTTGTACATTTGACAACGCTATTAAAAACTCATTCCCTGTAATGGCCTTGTTTTCACATTAATTTATTTTGTGAGAAATGTTAATATTAATTTATGGAGAATTAAAAAGCTAAGCCCAGAATAAGTCATGCCTTAATTAAAAATGTTGACTTCTGCTTTAATCAAACTACGATTTGTTAGTTCTGCTGTTAGTCACCATCTGTTACATGATAGAATGACCTGAAAACTTCCCGCAGCTCTTAAAAAGCTCTTGTTATACTCTCACATTGAAGGAATCATGCAACTGCTTCCCTTGGTATCCCGTTTAACTGTTCTTGTCATGTTTTTACAACCGCCATCTGATTCTATTCTAGGTCTTTTAAGACTATTCTTTTTCTAGCGCCTTTGGCCTAGCATTTATGGCTGCTTCACTTTACACCTGATAAGCGAAAGCCACTCATCAGACTAGAGTCTTCCTGCCTCTTTTCTCAGACTTTAGAAAGGCTATTTCTATCTCTTGCACCTCTGTAGACTCACACACACTGACACAGTGCCGACAACTGATGCTCAGAAACATATCTGGCAGAATTTTATTTCTACTGCCAGTTCCACATTTCCACAGCTTCTGCAATATATATGCCTTTTGCAGTGTTTATAAAATAAAGCCTGCTCTGTGAACATTTTTTACATGGTTCTATAGATATGTATTTCATATATGTTGCCCTAATATGCAAATGTTTTTCAGTAAAAGATTTTGCCTGACTAGATAAATGAACTTAGAAATTGATTGCTTGATTGAATGAATGATTGATTGATTAGAACTTTATCTTATCATCTATATCCCTACTATATGTGACTTTTTAATGAGACATGCTGGACTACACAATTAAAAGATATGTGCAAACCTTGTGCGAACCTCATGAAGAAATCTCTTGATTGCACAACTGTGGTTGAAGAGACTGTATTGTTGCCCTGAGAAAATCTAATAAGTATTGTTGATAATATACCTACTGATTGTACTGCTGCTTAATATAAAAATTACAATTTTCAGTCCTGCAGTCCACAATTTGACTCCCATAATCTATGTGTACATAGCAGATAACTTAGAATGACAAGCAGAAAAGGCACTAGAAATTATTAGGTCTTACCCTGTGATAAAATGTTTGATTTTAAAATACCTATTTTTTTTTCAAATTGTTGTATAACAGTTTAATTTTTTTTCACTACAGTGTAGCAGTTTCATTCTTTTCTTGTTAAATTTCTTTGTCTTCAGTTTCACTGAATACTGTACATAATAGGCAAGCCTGAAATATAAACTATCAAGATGATATGCATTAGTTGAATATTAATTTATGCTAGTAAGTATCTTTAAATAGATAAAGTTATTAGTTATAAATCTAGGTATAGTGTAGTATGGTTATAATAACGCTGATTAGTTATTCTAAACTGTCCAGTTTTATTGCATTTGTCATTATACTTGTGGTTTAGGTTATACCTGAAAAAATCAACCATTTCACCTGTTTAACAAATGAATGAATTCAGTTAACGTTATATATTAAAGTACAAAGACATGCAGCAAGATAATAATAATAATAATACCAATAATGGGACACTGTCTTGTCATCTCTACAGAAAACACCTGCAAGGGGACAGAAATACAATAGCCGAGTATTTCTTGTCATCCATCTTGTCCCTTTCCATCCCACTTTACTTATTTCTTATTCTGCTCTCCAGCCCTTCATGTCATGTATGTTAAGATTAGATTAACCAGATTCTACAGACATTGTCCCCAAGGTTAACAGCTACCTTTTTGATAGTCTTCCCTTCTAGTTTAAAGTTATTCTATTACAGTTTTGTTCTTGAGTCTCTGTTCTCTGTAGCCCTTCTATCACAACGTCTCTGCCCAACATGTCTGCATTGTTCCATGTATGTCCCCCACCCTCTAAATAGTTCAATTATTTCAAACCATGCTAGCTTGAGACACTTAATAGATTTCTGTCTCATCCTTTATATTGCTGAAGTGGTCTAAGATACTGATAGAATGTTTCCCACTATTTCATTATATATAGTTGGTACAATATGTCAAGATAAAATCATAGTTCATTGAATGCTATGATGCAGAAAATGTTACCTGCCTTTATGATACACTCAGAAATAACATACCATACAAATGTCTCACAAGCAGGAAAACCAATGAGGAGCAAATTATGGAGGGATTATCTGTTATTTCACTTACAACCAATTATTCAAGGACTGGTGGCTGGAGCTAAATAACCAAACAATGTTTCCAAAAAATGTTGCACCTTTTTTTAAGCTACAAACCTACCATACAGGAGCTTTGTCTCCACACTCCATTTATTATCCCTGTAGAAAGATAAATGGAAAATGAAACATTTCAACAAAGTACAGAAAATTACAGGTTAGTCGTCATTTCCAACCAAATTGTCTTCCATGAAGAAGATGTCCCTAACCTACCTACTTGCATTATTGGGGGGAGGGGGCGTGCCTTTACCTTTTATATGTATCTTATTTTAATTATCTTGCTCCGAGGCCATACTAATACTACGCTGAGGGAGTACTAAGAAAGTGATGGCTCAGTTATTAAGGTTTCTGCCTTACAGCTCTATGGTCTGTATGCCACTTCTGACCTCTAATGGTATCCGTTTGGAGTCTACATTTTCTCTTTATTTTTGCATGTTTTTTCTTAAGTTGTTCTGGTGCTTTCTCACCTCCAAAATGGTCAGAGTAGCATGGTCTGGAGTCCAGCATGAAGATTTAACTTTTTGTAAGCTGCTAACACTGAAGGGCTCTGAGTAATCAATACAATTACAGAGATGAGATATCATATTGTATGTCACTCTACTCCTAAGAAATCTGATAATAATGTCTTGACTACAGAAAATGATGATTACACTGGAAGGAGTAGCCAATGAAACTGTTGTAATTTCCAATATGGTTCTCTTGACAGCAAGAAGAGAACTAACTTGCCAATGAATTAGATCATTTTCACTTAAAAGTGATTTTTCATAAGAAAAAAATCAAATTACAAAAATTAAATAATTGATGCATAAAAATAAACTGTCTATAGAACTGGGACAAAACAGAGAAGCATAGCTCAACCTCCCATCTACAGAATGTGGAACATTACTTCTCATAACTTGGAATAAATAGGCAAAATGTGGAACAGTTATTAACAGTATCCTAACAACTTCAGCCTGGGAACTTGCAGGATTGTTAAAATGTGTTACTTTGTGCTTATAAAATGTTCTATAGATGAAATAATATAATTCCGTATAATTTACCATGTTTATTAGTTAAAATATTCTTAACACTGTGTGACAGACCACTTCAATGTGGAACATTAAGGAACACTGGCTTTTTATGCAGAGAAGCTGTATATTGTTAACACAGCCTGTTTAACACAGGAGGCAAAATACGGTTTGGCATTCCAGAAATAGTATATGAAGAATACCAGCAATCTCACATATATAATAAAATCTTGTTTAACCCGGGGAACCCCAGTTGATCTGAAATTAATTATCAGTCATATTTGTCATATGGGAAAGATATTCAACAACTCTAAAATTCCCAAAAAAGATTATGCAGATTGCACTCATACAAAAGTGGTTGATGTGCAAAAGCAATTTACTGAAATGCATCCATTTGGATGGCTCATTATTCAAACTCTACCGACACTATTTCTACACTTTATTTCTCAAGAGCATAGCTTCCAAAGAAATCAGGATGAGACTGACAACTCGATGCATGTTTTCTGTTCTGGTACTCGCAGTTATGAGTTTCTGAATATCAAAGGGTTACCCTTTAACATATCTACTTGCTGATTGCCCTTCATCTGGTTGTGTCAGTGAAATTAGCAATGTCATTCTGCAGTGTATCTTAATAATATTACATTGCACCTTGTTGCTTTTGCATTGCTGTTTATTATTGACAATATATAAGGTAATACTGCATTGTTGTTAGTACTATTTCAGGTACTTTTGCACTGTTGCCAACTACTGATACTAAATAGAAATGAAATTAAATTATTGGAGTTATTGGCTGGACATTTTCATCATTGTCATTGCAATTCTGGTTCCTACTTACGGCTGTTCTATTATGGCACTTAAAGCTATGACGCTACAGTACTGTACTAGAAAGTGTCAGATTGTGACATCTGATATACTTTTGCTGCTTATGTTGATTGCTTTACTGTTACTGCATTTTAGAAAAAAAGAACAGCTGGCTCACTGAACCAGAAGTTTAATGTATCAATAATAATATGATTTTAAAACAATAAAACAATAAAAAAAAAATTGCAAGTTTTCCAGCAGCCTTCTCACAGATGCTTTTTTCAAGTGTCCATAGTAAGTTCCTTCATACCTCTCAACTTCTATAATTTTGCAGAATATCCAGATTTTTGCTGCATATTTTCTGTCTGTTCCTCATACAATTTGAAGCCACTATGCCATACATTTGAGTTTCTGACTTAATTTTCTAAAGAAAATGTATGCTAATGCAAAACCTGTTATTCTAGCAATTTTCTAAGTTTGTTGTTGTTGTGTCTTTCGGTTAGGGGTCACCACAGCGGAACTCCGGTCCACTAATGTTTGGTAGTGGATTTTTATGTGCCGAGTTACCAGCCCTGACGCACAACCTTCAACGAAGGCACGCCCATTCACGCATGCCTCCACACAGAAGACGCTCTAGCTGAGAATCGATATGAGCAATATTTAAAATCTCTTTTTGATTCTGGACCTTTGACCCCCCCCCCCCATTATTTTGGCTTTCTCCAGAATTTTTGTGCTAAGAGGTAGAAAGGTAAGAATGCCTCTCCTTTTATACCTAAGTTAACATCACATGATAAATTGTGTTTATTTATCTTAAGCCTCTCAAATTTAAGACAGGTTTAATGCTAACCCCTCCATCTAATCCAGGTGTTTTATAAGCTGTGAGGCTTCTTATCCATTTATGTTTTGCTTCTTCTTTCTTTAATTTTATATCCCCTCCTCTATTATTTGATTTTAATATCTGCAAAACAGCAAAATTCAAAGGAGTGCATACAGTCTTGCTCTTTTGTGTGTATATACAGGGCATTAGTATTAATGCCCCAGTGTATTTCTGACATGTGATCACATATCCTGTCTTTTAGCCTCTTGTTAGATTTACGTACATAAAATGTTTCACACACTTGACATAACACTAAACAATGTTCTGTGAATAACAATCAGCATACAGCTTTAGATAAAATTCTTTCTTTATCAGTGTATGTATAAAAGTTGTTTGTTTATTTGTTTGTAAACATATTTATATTTTTGACACTTACAGAAAAGGGAACGTCCAATTTCTAACACTATATGTAACATTGTTTACTTTTTGCTTCTTATAGAAAAGTTTTTATATTAAGTTCTGAGCTCTCCTATATGAGAAATTAGATGCATTCTTAATATCGTTCAACAATTGCAAAATATACGAATTTCTTTTTCCTACATCAGTCACTCTTGTCGTATTAGTATATTTTTCAAAATTAAGATGTTCCTCATAAAAATATAAAAATCTTCTCTTCTCACTTCCCCAGCAATGAATTTTTGGCATGCACAACTGATTTCCTTTTCCATATACCTCCTATCTCTAAGATCCTTTCTTAGTTCTATTGTCTCATTTGTGTTTAATCTTGAAATTCAGTGCATCTGTCCTTTAATCACATTCTGAAAATATAATTTTTAAGAAACTGACTACAGGAAATACTTATATCCATAGCCGGCCTTAGGCATAGGCAAACTAAGTGGCCGCCTAGGGTGCCGCTCTAGTAGGGGTGCTTTTCCAGTAATCTGAATGGTGTAGGTAGACCAGGATGGAGGTATCAAGTGGTGTGGAGGGGAGCTGTGGGACCCTTTTGCCTAGGGGTCCAGTTCAACTAAGGCCAGCCCTGCTTATATCCGTAGGACCAGCATGCACCCTAATCATATTTTTGGGAATATGGTTAAAGGATAGTTGCAGAGAGTTAAGGATTAAGTACAGACAATGACTTTTCAACAAACTGTGAAAATTGAGGAACTATGCAAGGAACTTAGAGGTAGAGGGTATATGGAAAAAGAAATTGACTCTGTATGCCAGGAAGTCATTGCTAGAAAAGTTGAGAAAAGAAAGATCTTATTTGGGTCTTTCCTGAAAAGAGGCCTCCAGTGTGCTGGGACTAACCCATTTAACAAAGGGTGAATGAATAAATAAATAAATAAATAAATAAGACCTAAAAGGAGAAAATCTGTGTTGCTTCTGGATATTATAAAGCAGATGATAAAAGCAAGTGAATGCATAAAACAAAGTATAAAGTTGGACTAAAGCTATGTGCTTTGCTTAATGTTATTATAATTAGCATATGTTCCAGTTATTACAGTCTTTCTAACTTCACTGTTGTGTAATTTCAGGTGTAAATGATGTTGCCTGTTTAGCAGTGAGTATTGCAAATTGTAATAATTAATTGTATAATCTTATCCATGGTAATATATTTATATTTTGGCATAAGTTGTGGCTGAAAAGAGTCCTTACTCCAGTCACCTCCTTAGTTAACCAGTAAACAAACATACAAAAACAAGAAAACAAACAAAGTACGACAAATAATAAGAGATAACTCACCTGCCCAGTTAACTAATTAAATAAATAAGAAAGAAGAATGCAGATAATGGACTAGGAAAATGATCAGGTTAATAAGAAAATCCAGCAACTGTAGTTGTTTCTACAACTTTTTTTTCTATTAAAGACATGTATTAATATTCCTGGATATAATGGGTTTGCTTGTACTAAGGTGGGCAACAAAGACAGGGGTTTCAATATATGTGCTACAAGATGTCCATCAGCTACTACACGAGTTTACATTAGTCGAAATAGTCATTACCGATGATGTGGGTGACAGAAGTGTTTTAACTTTTTGCATTCTCCACTGTTGTTAGAATCTAAGTAGCAGTTTAGTGGAAGACCTTACCTGGATTATTACCTCCCTTTCTTCTTCATGTCAGTGCAGTCTTCATGGGTGATTTTTTACCTTTTTGATGTTGATTGGGATAGAAGTCCACACAACAACATTACAGGCAAAGGTGTTAATAGATTTATGTAAAAACACTATCTAGAACACAATGCTAACTTCCTGACCAGACTGTAACTATTATTTCAAGAGGTATTTTTGTGAATGCAGTGCATCCTGTATATTATTATGGGTACATAAATGTAAGAATAAAATAATAATAATAATAATAATAATAATAATTAAGTTAAAATTGAAGAAATTCTAGAAAAATACATATGAAAATATATCAGTGACCCTGTTGGTCTGGGGGAATTGAACTGAATGCTTTGCAAGAGAACTACAAAAGAAAACAGGGCTATACTCTATAAACAGCTATTAGAATTACAAACATGTACCTTTATTTATTTGTCTATTTATTTTATATTTGTTGACCGGGTCTATCCGACTGAGCTAAGTAGCTCTTTTTCAGTGGAGGCCCAGGGAGAAAAGCTTCACATGTTCTACAGATTATCATTTACAAAAATAAGTAAACAATCAACAACTGGTTTACAGAAAATATTCAAAGCAACATATACATGAAAAACAAGGATTTACTACATTAAACTAATCATTATGTTTGTCAGATTTAGAATCTTACATCATTCAGAAGGGCTAACAATAGTTTTGTCACTAGACGTAAAATCTTACATTATGCAGATAAGTATGTATGTAATGTACTTAGGATAGAGAAGTTAATGTGAGACAAGGTCTAGAAAGTTAAAGAAAGTTACATAAGTTGGGAGCAGATAGAGGTGTGCAGTTAAGGTTGATAAGCTGTTTAAGGGGGGTTGGTACAGAGGCAGGTACATTGGCTTAACAGGTATTCTTTACCTGTCAGGTATATTAGCACTAGTTCACATAACATCTACCAGGTCTACTTCATTTGATCGACAGACCATTTGATCGACACTCATTTGGTCAAAAGTTCATTTGATCGAAAACCAGTATTCAAGGCATAAAACTGGGACTTGTCCCCCTCCCCAATGTCATGCGACCCTGGAGTTGATATATATAGTTAGAGGGGTGTGGGGGTGAAGACCCCCACCTATTTTCATTTAAAAGAAGAAAATAACACAAAAAGTACACATTTTAAACAGAAATAGGTGGGGGGCTTTGCCCCTCACCCCCTAACTATATATAACAACTCCAGGGTCGCGCAACATTGGGGAGGGGGACAAATCCATGTTACTCACCTTGAATACTGGTTTTCGATCAAATGAACTTTCGACTAAATGAGTGTCGATCAAATGGTCTGTCAATCAAATGTAGTAGAACCAAAATCTACCACATCTTGTGGTATAGAAATGAGAAATAGAATGTAATAAAATACAGGTTTTAAATAAACACCATACAACAAAATTAATTATCACATATATGAAGTCAAAGTTCAAATTCAGACTGTTGGAAAAAGTATATCAGAAAGGCATATAGAATCTCTGTTAGTGTTGTCAATAACCCTAAGACCTTTACACTCTCATGTATATGAAAGACCTAAAATTATGCATCACATACTCTTTCTGTCTCAGTTGTTTGTATTGAAACTTTTAACAACAAATCATTAATATATGATAATAGAAATATTATAAAACAAATATACATATCTAAAAGAACAATAATAAACAGCAATTAAAATAACTATTTACACTAGTATCTACTATAAAACAAAGCTTTTTGAACAGAAAAAGAAATGCGATGAGTAGTTGTTAATTAATTATTAAAGTCTGTCAATTCAGCAGTTCTTTGGATTTCAACCATTTATTATATGAAGAGGTGATTCTAGATGTTCTTGTCTTGATTTTGATAAGTTCAGGATGACAAACTTTAGTTGCCAAGTGAATAATTCCTTCATAGTAGGAGTAGTCTGACTCTGCCAGACTTTTTTTGTTAATGTTAAAATAATCCATAAAAGAGGGTATTTTATTTTCTTGACACAATTTGGAATAAGTGTATTAAATAAAATAAAACATTTGGTCAGCACAAATTTATCGTTAAAAACAGACTGTAAGAGATAATTCATATTATCCCAATATGTTTTTAAGTTTTATGCAGTTGTAAAACATATGCTGCCAGTCGGCATTAACATTTAGTTTACATCTCCAGCACCCTATGTCTTTATTATGGATTCACTTTATATGCTCAAAATCCTGAAATATCGAATTTCAGAATCTCGAGCCCATAAAGTGGAAAACCTAAAACACCGAACACTCAGAAGTGCGAAATTCAAAATCACTTCTATACAACACACCACACACATACACATACACACACCTTCCTCCCCACAAACAACCACACAACCCAATCCTAACTACAAGTAGGGGGGCAAGCCCCCCTGCACCCTCTATGTGGGGAGCTGCACCCCCCCACACCCCCTACTTAAATATACTAACTCCAAGGTCGCACTACATACACAAACACAAACACACGAAACACCACCACACAAGCTACATCCCCCTTGCACACACATGCCACAGTAACAAAACACACTAACACACACTACAGCCCCTACCCAAAACCCTTAAAACATAAACACTTATCGGAATCCATGAACACAGCACAACACCAGAACCACTATTTCAACATCTCCGAAATGCGAGATTTTGAATTTCGCACTTCTGAGTGTTCGGTGTTTTAGGTTTTCCACTTTATAGGCTCGATATTCTGAAATTCGATATTTCAGGATTTTGAGCATATAAAGTGAATCCATAATAAAGACATAGGGTGCTGGAGATGAATGAATCCCTTTATTATACATCCATTCAACTTTATGTGGTGCGATAAAGGCTATATGTAAGAGCTTCCTAGAGAATATCCTCCACCTTAGTGATGAAGTAGTTTGTTTTGAAGATTGGAGTATTAGTTTTTTATCATCTTCACTTGGGGACTTACTACTAACAAGTCTAAAATAATCTGAACAGCTTTCTCTGTGACATTTTGGGCATATAAAGTGAATCCATAATAAAGACATAGGGTGCTGGAGATGAATGAATCCCTTTATTATACATCCATTCAACTTTATGTGGTGCGATAAAGGCTATATGTAAGAGCTTCCTAGAGAATATCCTCCACCTTAGTGATGAAGTAGTTTGTTTTGAAGATTGGAGTATTAGTTTTTTATCATCTTCACTTGGGGACTTACTACTAACAAGTCTAAAATAATCTGAACAGCTTTCTCTGTGACATTCTGTTGATTTCTTAAGTACCTTATATATTTTAGATGGAAGTCCCTTTCCAATTATATTTTGGTGCATTAGAATAATGAGTAAGTCAATGAATGTGGGGAAAGAATTTCTAACTATTGGTTGGATTAGATTAATCTTATATTCAACAACTTGCCTACAATTTTGGATTTCCAGCCAAATGTCTTTGCTTAACTCAAACTTATTAATGATATGGCCAACATTTTGTAACTTCCCATTGTTTAGTAATTGATACCAGTATAACAGCAGTCAGCAGTCAGTTATACTCTTGAGGAAGGATGGCAATTTGCTTTTCATTGAATATCCATCAAGATGTAAGCTGATTAACTTCTATAACTTGAACTTGTCCTGGAAAACATTTCCTGAATACATAACAACCACTTTAGAAATCTGCCCAGTTATCTCACTAAACTATATGGAGAGGGTGATAGCTAGAGCAAGGGTGAGTAATAACATGGAATAAGACAATATACCAGCTTACTTCTGAAAAAAGTGACTCCAGTATTTATATTTCTTAATAATGCCTGTTTTATAACAGATTTGCAGTTTTGATCATCACAAGGATGAGGGTTGACCGGCTGTTAATCCACCTATAAATGTTGAATAACCAATCAGTTTCTGAAAAAAAAATGAAAATTCAAGAATTGGTTCTGCTCCCTCCAGTTCCCAAAATCAAATGCCAACCACCACAGATCTACTTAAGACAAAGTATTGCTGATTCGATTGACTTTTATAAAGCCATCAGTGCTATGGATATGTGTCTCTTTATCCAAGTTGTTATTCTGGTCCCATTCAAGACTTTCAGCATGATTTCATACAAGGACTAGATAAGGGTCTGGTAAAGTTCACCACAAACAAATCCTTATCAAGTTGCATAATATTCTATTTGTCAGGGAGATCTCGGATGGGGCAGAGTTAAAACGCATTATCTAATACTGTAATTTTCTGAAATTGTTTAAAATGGAAAAATTGGATTAGTAGTAATCTGCCTCAGCTAGTTCTTCATCATACGCAATAGCAATAAAATTAAATAAAGTAGGTATTAAAGAACATTTTCCATGTCAGGGAATGTGCTACACTTGTTCTTAGGTTGAAAAAAGTAACAGATATAACCATTATGCTGTCAGAGTTCAGCCAGTAGATGGCACTATGTTACCCAAGCCTTTCTATGCAATTCCTTATACTTTCTCATTACCTTTTTAACCCAAGAATTTTTTGGAAACTATTGATTTTTTTTTTTGTTTTTTTTCTTTTTGTTTGTTTGTTTGTTTGTTTTTTCTGTTACAATACAAAACCAAATATTTACTAAGATATTTCTGCAAGGCACAAAACTCTTCTGGTTTTCACCTTACTCAGTAGAGCTGAAGTATATAATTTGTCTTAGCCTACTTTACTTCAACCTAGCACAACTGTCATTCATACTTTTTCATTTCTTCATGAAAAAAATCCATATTTTTTATTTTTGCTAAGACTAGCAGCAGTTTTACATCAATGAAATTTACAACGTCTCACTTTATTCATTCTATTTCATCATAGAACTTTAATATATAACCATTTCTAGACTTGTAAAAAAAACAGTTCTGATGTTTATATGTACCTCCAAGTCACTGCATATTTTCTTACTTATGTACCTGCAGCGCTTAAAGTACAGTCTGAGCAACGCTCTCAGACTTGAATTATTACCTCTTTCCTTCTGAAACCACCCTCCTGAAGGATACACTACAGCACAGTTTGCTGCTGCCACTGCCATCTTGTTCTGCTCACAGGTGTGAACAACATCTGTAGAACCTTTTCTACCACCATTTCCATCCCCAGCCCCACCCAAATGAATACTTCACCCTGGGGTTATTATGGCCTAAGTGCAGCACCTTGCATTTGTTTTCAGTCACCTTTCTGCCATCTTGTTTGGTTTTTCCAATCTGATAGCCTCTTCTTCTCATTCAACAGTGCTACACTGTTGTGTCAACAGCAAAGGGTCTGAGTGTGTTCTTTGTTCCCTCAGATATGTCTGAGAGAAACATAGATCAATGTGAAAAACAGAAGTTAACTGCCGGCTGTCATATTACTCTAGGCAAACTCTGTAAATGCATGCACATGGAATTTTTGGTAAAAATCACAAAAAGTATTTTTTTCAGTGGGCTATCTCCCTGAGCCCCCATGTAGAAGAGTTCACACTTACACTTTCTTACTTATATATATATTACCACCATGGATGCACAACATTGGGGAAAAGAGAAAACACACATTAAGGGTAAAATATGGCCTGTACAGCTATGATCTTACAGTGTAGCCAAAACAATGTTAAAACAATTCAGGAGCTACTGCCTCAGGGAGTTTGCCTTTGACACTATGCTTATGGGAGATCTATATCTGAACAGATGTAAATCTTCCAGCAAACACACTGAGTAGTATTACAACCACTCCTGTACTACTCCACTAATCATTTTCCTAATTTTTGTTACTGTCCTTCTTACCACAATGATCTGTTTCTTACCATTCATCCATGTAGCTATCTGGTTCCTCACTCTTGGTCCTTCACCTTACTCCACCAGCTTTTCTATCAAACTCCTGTGGTAGGCCATGTTAAGGACCTTGCTGCAGGCCAGACTGTACCTACCAGTATTCTCCTGTCATGTACACATGTAAATCAGTCATAAAACTTAATCAGGTTTGACTGACAGCTCTTTCTGACCATGAGCCCATGTTGTTTGCTGCCCTGGAGCTCCTAACCTATCATAATTTTTATTATAACTTTCTCTGCTTCTTGCATAAGGACATCATGCTTGCATTCTTCTTTTCTCCAAGTCAGTAGTACGGTATAGCTGGGGTGATTCATGTGGCTGCCTGCATCCCATAGATGTGGGGAGGGAGTATAGCCGACTACTCAGTATATCTTCTGCATTCAATAATTACATTTTTATAAGTTTTATTTTATTCAGCAGTGCTACTGTCTCCTTTTATTTATCTTATGTGTTGAATGTATCAGTTGCAAACCCATTAAGTCTTTATGTTTAATTTTACTAAAAAAAGGGTGTTAATTGCCTCTCTAAGTATTTGCTTCTGTATAATTCCTGTACCTACTATTTATGCATACACATCATAGAGGTGCCTTGTTTATTATTATTATTTTTTTAAATAAGGAAACATGTCTTTACTTGAATAAATAAATAAATAAAGATCCCACTGTATTCCTCTCCAATTTAGCCGCAGCTTTCTGCTCCTTGTCATCCCATGACTCATTGGGTTGGTACAGAGATGGACGCCTGATAATATTAAATAGAAAAGTAAATGGTTGTGGACTTACAATATAAAAGATCAGAAGCAACTTCCAGTATCATGAGGTATTTTTTTTATCCTGACAGGCAACCAGATAAGGACAGTTGACTGACTTTATGTCACACTAGCTGGTACAAGCAGAATTGTGGACAAACTGAAGCACACGAGGGCAGTGCATGAAGGACAGTTGTGCTAGGTTGAAGGAAAGACAGTTCCCATCACTCTGGGCTTTGTGCAACAGTTTAAGTCAGTATCACTTCAGGCATACTATTTGGGAACATGAGACATCACTGTGGGGCAACAAAGAGAGCAAGAGTACTCACAGAATGGAGCTTATAAGGCAATCCAGAACCACAAGTTAATAGTCCAAAGTGATGGATATACTTAAAGAAATAGCTTTACAATACAACAAAAATAGCATCTACTGTGGTGCAGCAGTTAGTGTTGTCGCCTCACAGTAAGAGGTTCTCTGGTTCAATTCTTGACTGGGGTGCCTTCTGTGTGGAGTTTGCATGCCCTCCCTGTAGTCAAATGGGTTTCTTCCGGGTGCTCAAGTTTCCTCCCATATTCCAAAGACATGCAGTAGGTGGATTGGACATTTCTAAATTGGCTGTAGGTACAAGTGTGTGAGTGAGTGTTACTGATGAACTATCAAGGCAGGGCTAGCCACCCAGTGGTGTAAACCTTGGCTCAAGATGATTGTCACTGTTGAAGTGACACCCTGACCCCATAAGGGAAAAGGGGGTAGGGGATGGATGGATCAATAAAGTCATGCTTTACAAAATAAAAGTACACACTAGTTTTAGTTGTTTTGGTACTTTCAGACATTCAAAGCATTTGATGGAAAGTAAATCTTAACAGGTTCTGAATCAGGAACCAGATAGATTATTACTACTATTTTAATATACATCTATAGTCACAAGCTGTAACATCTAACATAAATATGGCAAATATTTGTATGGGCCAATTCAGAAAATCTACACCAACGTATAATTCCTGTGTAGTCATTTATGATTCTGAGACAGCTCGACCACAATGCTGTACAATGAAGTGGTGTAGCACCATAGTGAGTGTCTCTGCAACCTACAGCAATCGCTAATGAAGCATTCTGGGGGAGTAACCTATGCTAATTAACCACCATATCTCCCTCTAGAAATGCCTGTGTTAAGGCATTTATGTAGCTGAGCGATTCAGAGAATCACTAAGCTGCATATGTAACCTCAGCTGCCCATGTTAATGAACACAGCCAAAAGCTCATGTTCACCTCTTGCTTCCAGTGGGTGAGATCACATGAGATGCAAGTGCCAGGCAGTGGTGTGACTAGGTGAAGAAGGAACTGTGTGTGTGTGTGTGTGTGTGTGTGTGTGTGTGTGTGTGTGTGTGTGTGTGTGTGTGTGTGTGTACATGTATCGGTGTATGAATGTGTGTGGGGGGGATTGTCACACCTCCACACTCGACTAGACTTAAAAACAAATCCTGCTGTATTGGAGATGGGGAGCATTAGACATCTGAGATATGCTCTTTATATTGTGCCCTAAAGGCACAGTAAAATATAATATAACAACATTTTTAGCATGAAAGGTGTGGGAAACGTTGAGCACTAGTCATCAGGGATACGCTCTATATATCATGGCCTAATGGTACTACAAAATTTAATAGATACAGCTGGGGGAATACTAGATACCAGGGATTATTATTTAAAGGCATTTACAGAGATTCAAACCCTAGACCCCCAGCACACACACACACACACACACACACACACACACACACACACACACACACACACACACACACACACACAACTCCATCACAGAGAGACTGCTCTTTCTGCCACTACTAGACATGAGGGATGGTTCTTGCATATTACCTAAAGTCTTTGAAAATTAAACAAAAAGTGTTAAAGTAAAGGAGGGAAGCATCAAACTGTGCACCCTTGACACAGAAATCAGGAGCCCTAAACCTCTACACTAACAGAGGAATTAGTATAAAAGAGTTTTTTACATAATAAGTATGAAATTCTAATGTCTGGCATCATTTACTGATTGCAAGGGTCCATGATGTATAAGGGTCAGGCCATGTGTGAGATTTGACAGCAGGAGCAGTCTGTAAAATCAGGGATAGTTGGGAAGGATGGAGGTGTGTCCAGGTGGTGGTGGTGGTGGGGTGGCTTCCAGACAAAGCTTGGAGGTATACTAGAGGACACCAGGGACAATTTTAATTGGACTCAATGAAAACATTAAAAAAGCAATAGGTCTAGAATCATGATGCGCTTTATGAGCATTAAGAAGAATGAAACTCTGATGTCTAGCATTATTGAATGACTTTAAGGATCCATTACCCAAGGGACAAGTAAGAGATATGTTTGTGGTCAATTTGAATGTGGCATGTATGTGGGACAGTGAATGATGGGGGTGCCTGTGCCGATGTGATGCATAAGTCACCAGTGGGGACTACAGCAGAAAAGCACTGACTTGCACCTCTGGTAGCTATAGGTGATTCAGAGACAAGCAAATCAGCTGGCAATGTAGGCCTTCCTCATTGTAGTTAACATTTATTTATTTAGTTTTATTTATTTACAGTTTGTTTTCCAGGATAGTCCATTGGGCCAAAAAAGCTCATTTTCAATGGAGTCCCAGGAAGAAAAGCTCCTTATACCATTAAACAATTGAAAAAGTAAACATATACCACAAATGTTTACATAGTTTAAGAAAATTACAGTATGCAATGAAAGCAAAAATACCTCTATAAAAGCAAATCATGGTGTAACATGCTCTACAGAGCAAGCAAAGGTAGTACCTATTACATAAGTAGATTTTACATGGTTTAAAAGCAGTAGAGGCAATGAACTTCACAAGCCATTTTTAAGATCTTTATAGAAAAAAGGTTTTGGGTTTATAAGTCCAGTGAGAGTAAGAGTATGTAAAGAAATAGTAAGGAGTGAAGACATATGAGGAGATACGGTAGATAAGAAATAGTGGGGATCAGTGTTATAGTTGAGTTGAGAGAATGGGAATTGAGATGAGCTATAGAGAAAATGAGGTGAAGTAGAGGCAAGTCAGGTGGGGTGAGAGCAGGAGCATTCCCAGTGAGACGAGAGGTGGGAATGGAGCAAGGTCTTGAAGATGGAGTGGTTGTTGGTGGTACGAATATGTGGTGGAAGTGAATTCCAAAGCCGTGCTAGGGAGAAAGATAACAGGAGTTTGCCTGTCTCTGAATTGCATTTTCTTGCATGGGTACACAGACCACTTTGCCTGCACTTCTTACTAATGGTGGTGGAAATCTTTCTGAATCCCTGGGATAAAGATTAAAAGTAGCAAACATCTGGCATAAATATGGTAAATCTTTATAGACTAAAAGTAGCAAAATAAGCTTCAGATAAGCTGCCTATTTAAAGAAAAGAATGCACTTTTGTCATAAAAACTAAAGGGGAATGTAAAGGATGGAATTAATAAAGACCATCTGAACAAATGAATGGATGCAAAAGGTGGGACAGTGTCATCATTTAGATGCAAAAAATTGGCAGGTTTTTAAATTAAAATAATAGGCAGCTATATTAGTTACATCAGTAAGAACTGTTTTCTGCTCAAAATGTAAAACAAAAGACAAGAAATAAATGAAGTTAAAACAAGGGAAGAGTAAAAAGTTTGATAGAGTAATTAATGAGTTTAATTAAAGCGATCAAAATGCTTTGTAAGCATTTGAACCTTTGAGAAAATTAGAAAGAACCCACTGATTAGTAACTAACAAAATAATGAGGATACAGCAATTACAGGCATTAGTAAGTCCTTAAGGTGTATTAAATACTGATGTAACTTGTTTATTAACTGAGGCACAGTGTAAGTAAACCTTATGTGTCTTGTATTACATATGCAACTTGTAGAAGTACCTGAAAATACTCTGTTGTTTTGTCTCCAGCTATACAATATGGAGATTATTCATTATACTTTCATACTATCAAGATGGAACTAGTTAATATTAATAAAAAGTTGTTAAAAAAAGATGGAACTAGTTAGTTAACAACAAAACTATTTTAAATACCAGCAAAACTACTGTCTTGTAGTTTGGTACAGCTCAAGTGATGTGCCCCTACTCTTGTTATCACTGATCCTTGTGTTAACATTTTGCCTACAACCATTTCTCAAAGATAATTAGGAACTGAATTATATCCTTATCTCTCTCACTCTTTTACTCTTCATTAGAGACCTAAATTAACAAAGTACTTTGGCAACTTAAAGTAGCCTATTCATTATCCAGTCTCCCCACTCCAGAAGCAAGACACTCCATAGCCAACCAGTACACTCATTTATAGGATCAAATCCAGACTGCCTCTTATTGCTGCAAGTTCAGCTGCTAATACCACATTATTACAAACCACTGAAAAACTAAAATAATACACAAGCTATCTAACAACAGAGCATACCACTGCATTACACTAAAGGATGTTAAATGGCTTACAGTTTCAGCAAAAAATGAGTTACTGCTTAACACACTTATAGAAGCTCCTAATACATAATACTGTCTGCTAAATTTACTGTGGTAATTATTTATCTCACAATCAGATGCCTGAGGTGTATACAGTCAGCAAAGTTGCTATATCTGATAGATCAAGGTATGGGTAGCAGTCCATGGAAGAAAGTAACTTACTCTGTGGTTGTTTGCTCAGTTTAAATAGTCTACCATTGCAGGATTACCGTGCAATTGTGTAAAATGCGTTGGAATACTTTATTGTGGTCAGTATATGCAAATCAAATTTGAAATACATTACTGCATTCAGAATTATTATTTATTTATTTTTACCATATGCAGACATTAGTACACAGTCAATAGCGGAACTATAATTGCCAGGTATGGAGGCTCTCTGTGGATGAAAATTATGGACTGCTGTCATTTTCCCATAATTCTAGGCTGGCGTTGTAGGACATGTGATTTGTGTGAAGCAAGTTAGAATCCTTTAATGTGGTTACTATTTGTGTGAAAAACAATTGAAATATATTAATGTGGCTATTGATTTAGTGATAATCAGATGACTGAGGTTCACACTGTCAAAAATTATTGAATAAGGATGAGGGGTTCTTTGTAGATTACAATGTCAAATGCTATTAATGTTTCTTCCATTTAAACAATCTGACTGTACTTAATAGGTCAAGAAGTAGGAAGCTGTATGTGGAGGAAAGTAACTAACTTTATGGTTATTTACTCAGTTTAAGTAGCCTGCCATTACAGGACTAGTGTGTATGTATGTTTGAAGTAGATTTGAATAGTCCACTGTGGTTCCTGTTTGTATGAAGTAAACTTTAAATGCATTACTGTGACTTTTGTTATTATTTTTATTATTATTAGTATTATTATTATTATTATTATTATTATTATTATTATTAGTAGTAGTAGTAGTAGTAGTAGTAGTAGTAATAGTAGTAGTATATAACCACTCAGTGGAAGTTCATTTGCACAACTAGATAATTATTTTGTCTATATAAGTTATATTGTATATATGTATATTCTGCATTATGTTACAGTGTAAATATTTAAATTGGGTTTGCCTACTGTTTTTATATGGTACTTATTTAAGCTTTCTTATAAAGAAGCATCACTGCATATGACATTATCATCTGTTTAGGGCAGATCTACATAAACCAATTATCACTGCATAGCTGTGTTATTTGTTCAATGTGTTCATATAAGTTCTGCTATTAGTGTAATGTAGTGAAAATGATTATAACTACATTGTTTGGAGTGATCACCAGTACCTGGACCTTGACTAAAAAGAGTCAGTAGGCCAGCTCACCTACTGGGTGAACAAATGGAAATAAATAAAGTATTGTAATTAATACATATGCAGCTAGCAAAATGGCTATAATTGCTGGGTATGTGGGCTGTCTGTGGTTAAAAATGACTGACCCTGACACTGCTGTCATGATCAAGTTCAATAGTCATTAGTCAGGCTTTTCAGAACTTGTGTACATTTTGTAAATCAAGTTGGAACACATTACTGTGGCCATTTTTGTATCAGAATCAGACATTTGAAGTGGGGATAGTCAAGGGGCTGTAATTGATGGACATGGACATTGATGGATTATACTGACAGCAGTCTGATTGGTCCATTCATCTATCCATCAATCTGCAACCCATTTTCCCAAAGTGCACATGGGGTCAGAGTGTCACTTCCATAATGACAATCTTCTAGAGCCAAGATTTATAACACCAGTTACTAGCCCTACCATTTTAGTTTTCAGCACCACACACTCACATGTACACTCACACCTGTGGCCAATTTAGAGAGTCCAATTCACCTGCTGCATGTCTTTGGAAACCTACATAAACACAGAAAGAACATGCAAACTCCTCATAGTGGTAGCCTCTTGCTGTGATAAACAAGGAACTGATAAAACTTAAAGAACAAAAGTCAGAAGATTGTGTCACCTCCACAACAATGAACTCAAAAACTAACACAGTATAATATGAATACTCCACCAGTTTAAAAAGAACTTGTTTAATAATCCACAACTAAGCACTTTTGTCCCAAAACATGAATGGAACTTCTCCCTGATAGCTCATCAATCAACAAGTTAATTAGTTAGTTGAAAAACTTAAAAATATATACAAAAATCCATGCATTTGACTTATAAGCAAAAAATAAAAATGTAAAGAAATAACATAGCTGAAAAAGTAAATAAAATGAAATAAAAAAATACCCACACAATACATATCAATGTTCCAAGCAGGTAAGTACTTTTAACTTCAAAAGACTACTCATAGAAATATAATTGTTAAGCCCCTTTGGACATGTGGCATTAGTTTTCACTTGTCACTCAAGCTCTTCAACTTCAAGTCTAATCTTTATAGGGTCCCCTCTTAAATCATTATCAAGGACATGTACAATAAAAAAATATGCCCTTCATTTTTTTTTGAATGTGTCTCCATGCTGCGTTTTTGTATTCCTGTTTTTTTATTTCTCTTAAATGTTCATATATTCTATCTTTAATGTCCTTTTCAGTTTTATCTATATAAAATTACCTGCACATCAGGCATAAGGCCAAATAGAGCACAATTTTTCTTTCACAGCCATATTTCTTTGGGCACTTGATAGTATCCACCCCCATTTAACCAGATATATTCACCTTCGAAAATAGAAGGACACTGGGAACAATGCCCACATTTGGACATTCACTTGGTATGTATAGTGGACATCCTAGACATACCGCTCCATTCCAAAAAAATTCTTGATGTTCCAGTACCTTCTAAAAATCACTGTGGGGACTCTTCCAATCCTACCCAAGTCCATGTCACCTATGCCAAAAATTTGTCAGTTGTTAAATGAAATAGTCTTCGCAACATTATTATAAGTGAGGATACAACCCCTGTGGAATTGCTTATCATTTGGTTTGTCCCTTGACAAAGCATCGCATCCCATTCCTAACAATGGTTTATAAATCCCTTTTATCGTAAACCTCCATGAATGGCTGTTCCAAAAATTCCTTTGAGTATCCTCTGTTTAGTAACATTGTTCTTAAATTTTCACCTTCATCAAAGAATGTCTCCAAAGAGAAACTCATTCTTTCCAGTCTAATGAATTGCCCCTTGGCAAGAGAATCTTTCTGGTGTAATGGGTGGCAACTATCATAATGAAGCAATGAGTTTGAGTAAGTGGGCTTCCTATATAAATTTTAAATAAAACACCTATTTGCATGGTCAATAGTAATCTTCACATCCAAATAATTTTTTCACAAGACTTGTTTAAAGTTTGTTTGTGTCTTTCGGCTTTTCCCGGCCAGGGTTCGTCACAGCGGAACTCCGGTCCGCTAATGATTGGTAGTGGATTTTTACGTACCAGGTTACCAGCCCTGATGCACAACCTTCAACGAAGGCACGCCCATTCACGCATGCCTCCATACAGAAGACGCTTTAGCTGAGAATCGAACGGGACAACGTCTTGCTAGTAAATCTCAGAAAACTGGTTAAACTAGTTATATATTCAAAAAATTCAAATAAATTCAAAAAATTCAAATAATCCCTTTTCCAAGTCTTTCCAAAATACCACAATATCATCCAAAAAGTGTCCATAATGCATCCGGGCATCTGTGAACTCAGAATTAAAAATGAACTGTTTTTCCCAGTATGCTAAAACTATATTAGTTTACTATTACAATTAATTAATTAATAATTAATTATTATTATTAAAAAGAAGTGCGCAGGCTGCCCCCAATCCTCATTTTTTTGTTTAAAAATAGTTCCCTCAGACCAAATGAAATTATTGCCCAGTATCATCTGCATGAAATTTCTTAGGACTTTGATAGTATTACTGCTCAATGTATCCTTCTGAGATAAGACCCAATCAACCCCAACTTAGTGAGGAATGACTGAAAACAAATCCCTGACATATATTGTCACTAATAGTTGTTCATGGTAAAAGGAATTCTGTACTTTAGTCAAAAAGTTTTATAAGTCCATAAATATATATGATTCCGCTTGCAGTACCTTTTTGAGTTTTAAAATCTGCAAATTTAGACATACCATAAGTCTTTGATATCTTAGTATCCACAATAGTCTGCAAAGGGGATCAAGAATATTCTTATGTATTTTTAATATTCCAAACATACCAGGGATACGAGGATAGTCTGTACTCACAGGGCTTAATGATTATATTTCTTCTGAAGTTAAAGGCACTTACCTGCTAAGAATATTGACATGTATTATCTGGGAATTTTTTTTATTTCATCTTATTTACTTTTTTCAGCTATGTTATTTCTTAACATTTTTTATCTTTTAGCTTATAACTCAAATGCATGAATTTTGGTATGTCTCTAAGTTTTTCAGTTAACTAATTAACTTGTTGATTGATTAGCTTTCTGGGAGGTGGAGCTTTACCAACACTATTTAAACTTGCTTTGTATGTGTGTATATTTTAACTCTGTAGAATTCCTGTTCATGTTTTGGGATGAAAGTGTTTAGTTGTAGATTATTAAACAAGTTTTTGTTTTAACATGTGGTCATTGGTGGTTTTTTCATATTATACAGTGGATTACTTTTTGAGTTCATTTCTGTGGTGGTGACACATGCTCCTAACCTCTTGCTATGAGGTGACAATGCTATCCGTTGCACTATTGTGCCATAGTTTGAGTGGTTGTTTATGGTTGTTTATTATGTTCTGAAATGGGCAATTTTGTTATTATTGGTTAGTAAATTTTGGGAAAATGTTCAATATTATTCAGGCTGAAAACAAACACATACAAATGTTGTTTTATTAAATAACAAATGTAATATAAGACAATCAGGATTGTGAAACCAAAACAGCATGAGCATTTATACATAGTCCAAACAAAAAAAATTGTGAGGGGACTATAGTATGAAAAGTGCCCAGCTTGCAAGGTACACTTAATCCACTACTGCCTTAGGTATCCTGTGCTACCACATGATCTGATCTCTATCCAAGGTCTTCAAACACACTGAATATTTCTATTAGTGCTATGGGAAGCAGACAACTGATCCTTGCATTTTATCCCCCCAAAGGCATCTGATATTCTGAACCTCCTTCCTGTCTATCATGGTATCTGCCCACTACTTAATCCATTGTGTCCTACTTCTCACACAACATGAAACTCTCTGCTTGCTTTTCTTTATAAAGACCATCATTCAGTATTTCTCCTTTGTCTCAGCCTTCTGATATTTCAGTCCTATTTTTAGCCAGCCTAAACAGCTGAGTCCCTCACTTCCGTCTTTCTGCTATGCACCTAAAACCCATGTTTCCCTTCTTTTTTTGGGGGGGGGGCTCTCAGACCTCAAGTTTACCAGCCCCCTGTGCCCCATGTCCACACCAGGTCTACCAGCCATCCTCCTACACCTGGGCTTACATGGTATCCAGCCTAGCCCCTCAAATTGGGTAAACCAATTCCCTATGTTGCAGATAAGGCATGTCTGCAAAAGAACTTGACTAAATTGACCATTTGAGCACAGGAGAATAATATGCTGATAAATACATCAAAAACTAAACATGTGTGATTAGGGAGACATAAACTGAAAGGTGAATATTTAATACAGTACACATGATTGAAACTGCAGATTCATTCAAGGACCTGGATATATGGGTAGATCCACCTTTAAGTTTTTCTAATCATACAAATCAGTTGGTTAACAATAGTTAAAGAACTATAGGTTTTTTTATTATAAAGTTAAGGAAATCAGAGATGATGAAGTCATTGTTTGTTAATTACATTAGACCCAGACTTGAGTATGGAATACAAGAAGCATGAGTAAACAGAAAAGTGTACAGTGGAAATGTACCAAGGGCATCCATGGATGTGAAAATGTAAGTTATTATGAAAGACTAAATTATCTGAACTTGCACAGTGTCTCTTAAGAGACATTTAAGAGGATATCTTATTCAGGTATATAGTCTGTTTAGTGAAAACTACATCTGAGAATGTTTGGGGTTATCATAAAGTAGAAAATCATCAGATAACCTATGTAGAAACTTCTATAGGACTGAGAAGTGTACTAATTGATTCTATGAGAGAGCAGCTGATGCATGGTACAGGCTACCAAACTACATTAAAGCGAGCACTAGTTTAGACATTTTTAAGAACAGCTTGGAAGCTTATTATGGGAACAACTGTTCTGGTATATTGGCAGACTAGAAGGGCATTAATACCTGTGCTTGAAATATGTAGCTATTTACGTAATGTGAAAACAGTTAAGCATGGTAGCTTTCCAGTGCAGGGTTCTAGAGCCCTACCATGACAGTTCCATCCAACAGAAGAAGACCAACAAGGTAATGATGATGGCACTGAGGAAGAAGTTTCTAAGAATAACATCAGCATATTGGAAGACTGCAGTCACAGCCTGTCAGGTACAAGTGACATGGAAGACTGTATCACGACAACCCACATATGTACATAAAGTACACTTATTGTGTGCTGCACTGATATGATGCGCACAAGACATACTAGTGAGTGCATAACCTGATTAATTATGGTGTTAAGCATTACCATGTAATAAAAACTCTCTCTTAGAGTATAATAGTGCAGTCATCGCTATTTTGGCAGGTATCTGGCACACACACAGAAATGAGATAGCCCACAACCAGTAGAAGTATGGAATATGAATACACGATTGCAGTTTACTCAGGTGACTTTGTGTACCACTCTGAGTATGTAGTAATACTGCATGAGCAGGTTTTACACTAGCATGTCCTTCAAACAAAAACTAGTTCAGATATGTTGCTGCCAAGGGTGTTTGCACACACAGCAGTGGAGAGCACTGGAATTACAGTGTGCTAGAACAGTGTTGAAGAGTGTGATCCTGGATCAAATCTCGTGAGATGACCATGCTGTTGTGTGAAAGGGATTGTCAAGAGACCAGCTTGACTAGCCACTTTGATTTACCCACAATGCCTGCCCCATAAACAGGAGCATTCTGTGACGTCCCATGACCATAAACATGCATCTCTTTTCCACATCTGTGATGTGCAATGTTCACATAGACTATGTCCCAAACACTATGCACCAGAGTTATTAAATGGAACTGTTATGACTGAATGACCAGTGAACAGTCCAACACTTCAATAATAATTCCTTAATTGTGTTGCTCTCTGTGGCAAACAACATTTCCACATGAAGCCTTTCAGTACCATCATGCATAGCTGCAAGGATATGAGACCCATTATGTGATGAACCAGCACTCTTTGCATAGAAAGCCATGATCTACCTGGACAGATGCCTATTGCATAGCACCAGAAAAATACTTGGAAAGGCAGCTTATGGACTCTAGTTATCCTGTGTTCCTTATTTGGTCCATTGCCCACAGTCTGTTCTCCTCTAACAGTCACAGGATGATCACACATCCCAGAAGGGGCTTGTCATTTTGTGGTTAAATCACAAATACTATGTTGCCGACATGTTCATTACCACTTGTTGCATTTGATCCAAAGTCCTGCTGCATCTCTGTAGAGCCCAGCAGCATGGTGATGATCATGCTTCCCCTAAGAATGACTGACACATGAACACACAAAATATTGTTTGATCTGAATTAATCAAAAATCCCTTAACCAGACAAAACAACTGCAAAGATTAAAATAAGCATTTTTGCTGGAAGATAAATATCCCCACACCTTCTGAACTTGTGTATACTAACTCCACAATTATACAACAGCAAGAAGAGGAGAAACTCAGTATTAAAGCTTCATCTCCCCTATTCCTCCTTAAAGTGTGCTAACCCAAACCCTAGCCCTACCCATTAACTGCAGCCCTACGCCTTTTTCTTTATTACTACTACCACTAAACAAAACACTCACACACACTTCAAATACAACAGCACCCATGCACAACACAAAATCCATCCCCTTCCCCAGCCCTTACTCTAAACCTAACCCACAAATCCTTGCACACATGCATACACACTCACAAAGCTTTGACATTAAAACACAATCCCTCTTATTGTAATAACAGTCGTTCAATCTTCCATCTCTCAACACATCCAGCATTCAACAAAAAGTGCTTTCAATACATTTGCTCAGCAGTACACTCTGTCAACAAATTGACTCTTCAACAGAGTAAACTGCACCCACATAATGATATGTGAAAAAGGTGCACATTCATATTTATTTCATAATTATTCATACATATTGACATATGCCTATTAATTTATGCTCATAACACTCACCTTTCAACAGGACTGTTGTGTTAGTTTTGCATGAACTGTAACAGTAACACCTGTTTTGCACCTGTCTGTGATTACATGTAAATTTTACAGCAGTACATACTAGTCAACAATGCATAAAATGATAACAGCATCACTAAGCTCTGAAAGTAACATACATGGTTTAACATTTGGGAAGGTGCACTTCAGCTCTGCTAAGTGATGTATTGTTTTGCAGCAAAAAGTTCTTCCCACTCACCACTTTATCACACCACAGTAATATTAATGAATTTCATCATTATATTTCACTGGTGCTTGTGCAATGAATATCTGCAACATTATGCAAATGATACAGAGTTCCTCAGTCCTATGACTAGAGATGGCAAGTGGTAGACAGTATAATGGTGCAGCTATAATTGACACTAAACATTCACACTTAGCAGTTCATCGATATATTGCATGTGCTGTGACACTGTCATTTTATAAGCTAGACGTGATGGAGTTTGCAATGGCTTCATGGCCAAATGCAGCATTTATTGTGTCTGGTTATGATTTGTGATCTGCGATGCTATAAGAAAAAGACCTCGGTGATGCTTTTCTGTTTCAGGAGGTGTGCGGGTGACCTGGTTGTGCGTCAGTAGGCCCCTACAGATGTGGAAAGCCCGATTCATTAACCTCCACAGGTAGGCAAGCATTTTCTCTATCACAGTACAGATTTGGCATAGTATAGAGACATGTGCCAACAGTGACTTGAACTGGGTAGGGAAGGTTACCTTCAAGTCACAATAAGGATTCAATAATTGTATACTAAATTTTAAAATTCCATAATACAATTGTAGTGCATGGAGTGCAGTGATTGCGATCTGATATTTGGAAAAAGGCAAATCAGTTAAGTGCATAAGACCGATCTTAACAAATGCTTAGTACCCCCTGCTTCAGTTGTTAAGATCAGGTTTCACATTAGGCAATGAAATCTGTCAGTACTGATGAGAAAATGTCAGCAACAGAATAAAAAACAGATTTGTTTCTGTCTGCTGTCTGTGCTGGTAATGTGTCCCTGACTTTTTCTTATATAACAGAGTCTCTTATACTGTCTTTCCAACACTGAGTGCTTCATGGCTTTGAAAGACAGAAAAAGACTTAATATTTTTTTTTCCTTCTGTAACTAGCAGTACACAGAGGGATAAAGCTCCATAGACACAAAGAATTGTGATCAAGTCTCTGATCCTAGCCTTTAATTATGTGTTCTTGACATGGATTGCTATGATTCACCTCTTGAGCTTAGCTCTTGAGGTGAATTTCTTGGCATCCATGTTTCGTACATATAATAACCATGTTATGATTAGTGACCTGCTCATAATCATCTGTATTATGGACAATTGTTCTGACTTCATAAATTGCATTGCCAAGAAGCTGGACACTGGGCACGCTATGCTTCACTACTCTGGATGAATACACTCTACATAGAATCAAAGACATAATAGTGTCATTTGTTTTTTTCAAATGCATAATAATGTTTGATGAAGTATTCTGTATATTTTGAAGGTTTTTATTCAGAAGTGGTGATACAGATAAAGATCATTTAAGTCAGATCATCAGTGTTAACATGTTCTACAGTAGTCAATATGTGGGAATACATTTGTAAAAGGGCCATCTCTTAGTGCATGTCCAGTACAGATGAGTTAACACTTTATTTTCTATAAAAAAGAATGCCTTACCAGATGTTACTTGGACTACAAACCAGGTTTATTATTTAAAAACAATCAAATTTAATTTAGTAGTAGATGTCTCATAAGGTATCAGCCCTTGCTTTCACCTCTGCTGCAGTCTTTTTTGTACTAAGTACAGCAGCAGGCGAATGGAGGTAGCTCACTTTTCTTAACATTGTGACAAGTAAGACTCGTTATATATCAAGCCATAGACAACCAAATCTCTTATATGCACAGCAGGTTACTGGATCTCACGTTTCCAGAATACAATAAAATCAGGTTTGTATTAGTAGAAGATGGCATCCTGTAAATATGTATTATTCTGAAATAACTCACATTAATTAATGATATTTTTTTAGACATTCTGAGCATGTTGATTTAAATGAACATTTCTGACAATTGTTTCATTATTTGTATTGAACAAAATTTCCTGACTACATATGAGTTTTTCTTTCAAAGGTCACAGATCATACTTCTTTTTGTCCACTACTACCTTTTCAGAAAATAGCCCTTACTAATGCTTTTCAGGAAATGATCCTGTCAGCAAAACCCTTTCCTTGTAAGCTGATAAGTCAGTCTGGTACGGCATTCTTTTTTTATTTTTGGTTACCTTGTTTTATGCTGTTGTTTTTTGCTGTTTTCTTTATTTTCTGTATAACACCAGTGCACTATATACATTCTTGAGTCATAAAGATTTCCATTTCTGTGACTGTTTTTAACATGAATAGTGATAATTTTTGTTGATTACAGCATACAATTAGAATTTAGATTTAAACAGCCTGATTACCTGATTATCTGTACCAGCACTGATGGTACTTAATAACAGTCATGGTATTAAGAACAGGAACAGCAAGACCTTATTACATAAACCTTATAAATATATTGTCCCTCACCCTTCCTTCTTTTATTGAAACACCATGAAATACCACTTAAAAATAAACACATAAACCATCATGAGGTCAGTAAAATGTGGTCTGGCTTTTGTGAGAAGTAGTAAGCACATTTTAATAAGCAGACTGTGCCTGTGTTATCATCAGCTTTGTACCCTCGTACATTTCAAAGACGTCCCAACAACAATGTTAGTGAGCCTCAAAACTGCCTATAGATACACTTCACATGTGACATTTCCTGTATTATGACTATATAAATTATAAAAAAGTCTCTCAGCTGTGTCTGTGAATGCACGCCTGTCCTCCAGTGCACTGACATCCCATCCAAAGCTTGTCTGTCTCATGTCCGTTTCTAGCTAGAATAGTCTAAAGCTCCCCTGTGACCCATCAAAAAAAAAACAGTTGTGAGAGTGCATTTTTCTAGAAAAATGTCTAAGAAAACAATACGCTTGTGTCCGTATATTTTTTACTGACTTTTCCAGCTTCCTCTTACATCCCAGAAGCATGTAATTGAATGAATCTGTCATTCACTTAACTGGCCATAAGTGCACTTGTGATGTGTGACTGAGTACATGTGTATGCCCTGCAGTGGACTGATATCCCGGCCCTCAAGTGTCTGCATTTTATGCAGACTGAATATATTATTTTATTTCACTTTATTACTCATTAGAATACAACCTGAGGTGCCTCTGACATGCAACAGTAATTGTCATGACTATTTCCTAATTTTGCTTCAGTGCTTCATATTATGAGTAGGGTCTGTAATGTGCAGATTACAACATGAGAAACATAGTTAATAATAATACTTCAAAGAAGTATATCATTATAGGATCAAAAATAAATGATTTTAGTGACAGTGAAAAAAAAAACAATAAAATAAAATTTAAAACCAAAATACAACTCTCCAGAAGCATATAAAAAAATTAATAAATCTGGATGTTGAATAATGGCATTAGACCACTCCGGGCTGTGTGTTTCTGTGTAATGACAATACACCAGAATGAACAAATACACAAAGCTTTTCCTCCAACTTTATGTAACACCGTACCCAGAATTACTTACTGCACAATAACACAAATCATGTCATATCTTAATATGTAATTATGAGTGGTCTAATGATAGTGTCACAAAGTACTGAAAAGGTGCATAGCATTTGTGCTTGGAGTGGCATGAATGTCTCACATGGTGTATAGTATGTGAGTTTACGACAAAGAGTATTCATTTTTTTCTTCTAAACTTTATTCATTTCATATAGTAAGTTACATTCATGTAAAATCCTCATCCATGGTGCACCATATCTCATCAGCAGTTGACAGCTTCACTTCTTACTCTATCCCACCTCATCCCCCTTAGTTTTCCTTTGGGTTCATCTTGTCCTTCTTCCTAGTATGATTTTCCACTCTTGAAGTATTCTAATATTCTTTCCATCATTTTGTCATTTTCACCATTCTACTCAGTTTTTGCCGTCTCCTACCCTTGTCCAGGAGCCTCTTGTATAATTCATGCTCCTGCACTGTTTTTATTCCCTTACAGTTTTGCTTGATGATGGTTTTAACTTCAGTAATCTGCATCCTGATTGTGTTCATTTCTCTTTCTTTCCAAATACTGTTGTCTTTCTTTATGCCTCATATACAGAATTCTCAAGTATGCTCTGCTTCATTTTGAAATGTCTGCCAAAATCTTTTAAGCCTGCTTCTAGACTTATGCCCACCCACTTTCCCATATATGCATCGTTCCTGTCTCTTTCTCCATTCTGCCTTCCTTTAGCATTTTCATGTGGGGGATTAGATACTATCTGTCCAGTGTTCTCAGGCTTTGATCTCCTCTTGTCTGTACTTTCTGCAGGTACCTCACCACCCAAATTGTTTTTGCCAATATCCAGCAACCCTCTCCCATTCTTCCTTCATTCCTTTCTAAATACTTTTTCATCATTTCTTCTTTCACCTTGTCCCCTCTTTCTCTTAGTGCTTCACAGATCTGTTGTTACACCTGAGCCCCATCATTTCCCTAAACTCCTCAAATGTCTCTCTTATAGTTTCCATTGCTGCAACCTCACCCTGTGACATTAACATGCAGCCACCTACATCTAACAAAAACAGATTGTACCCCCTCCTTTTCTTCAAGCATTGATAAATTGTATTTGACTTCTACTGCTACCTCCTAGATCACAAACAAGAGCAGGCTTGATGATAGTAGGTGCCATCTATCCCCCTTCTCTGTCCTTGTCCCCTGAGATACTCCTCCACTTATGAGTATTTCACTTCATGGGTCTTTCTATATGGCCTATATCCAGAGTATGAATTTTCCCACTACCTGCATTTGCTGATGCGTCTTCCATAGGAATTCCCACCTCACCATATCAAAGGGTTTTGCAGGTGAAAAAGTACAAACCCACCTTCTGTTCCTGCCTGTGAGTAAATTCCAGCTAGTCCCATCAGTCTTCTTTTGTCTTCATTCCCTTCACAAAGCCATTTGTCTCACTTGTACTATTTTTGGTGCTATTATGTGACTCGGAGCAAGTCACTTCACCAGACAGCATTCCCAGGCTGAGTCTGAAAAAGGTCCACGGAGATCATTATTCTAGCTAGAAAAAAGTGCAAATAAAATAAAATAAACATGTCATCTAGTCCTCCTGGCAATATGTTTAACAAAATCTGGATGTTTACATTAATCAAAGTAATAGGCCTATAATTTCCCACTTCCTCTATTTCTCCTTCCTGCTTAGATATCATGGTTATTCTGACCCTTCTCTTGCTTTTAGACATTTTACTTGAGTCCTGTGTTTTCTTGTATTCCTCCTCTAGGACCTTTCACATTTCTTCCCCCACCATTTGTAGAATTCTATGGGGAATCAATCTGACCCTCCATATTTCTCCTTCTTCATCTTGTACACTGCTTGCTTTATCTCATCCCTTGTCACCACTGCATTCAGCTTGTCTCTTTGTGCATCCTCCAGTATACGTCCCTGTACATTCTTTACACATTTCCATTCAAAGACATCTGCTTCTTCTTCTTGTTTGTAAGTCTCCATTTAGTACTCCTTGAATTTTGTCCTGATTTATCTCATCATCTTCTAAATATTATCCCTCTCCACCCTTATTTATCATACCTATCTCTCTTTGCTTGCTTCTTTGTGTATTTATTGGTTAGCTGTTTCACTTGTGCCATCTGTATTACCTCCAGTAGTCCTTCCTATAATACTGTTGAATTTCTTGCTTTGCAATAATTTTACTTTCTGACATTATTCTTATTGTTTTTCTCTGATCTGTAGTGCTTTTCTTGTACTTTCATTCTTCTGGCTTCCTTCTGTAACACCTCTAGTTCTCTCTCCATCTCCAGCTCCTCAGTCACCATTTTCTTTCCTCTTCTTCTTTCCTTTCTGTTCATCAGTTTTCCCCTGACAGCTAATCCCATCCAACCAGCACTTTTTCAGTCTGTCCTTGTCTTTCATACCATTCTGTGTTCACTCCTTTAGGTGCAGTGTTTCCTTGTCGTCTGTTTCTTTCCATTTACAGCTAGCTTACTTTCACCCCTTCTCATTCTTTTCTTTTCCTGCACATAGGTTCATAGATTCATAGATTAGCACTAGACTAACTACCCTTGCGGGCCATTTTAAAACCTAGCCGATTATCCCTTATGAGACTCAAACCGACCACCTTGTGTTTGTAAGGCAAACACCTTAACCATTAGGCCAACCTCCCAACCCCTTTAC
The DNA here is from genome assembly GCF_019279795.1 of Protopterus annectens. Taxonomy (NCBI): domain Eukaryota; kingdom Metazoa; phylum Chordata; order Ceratodontiformes; family Protopteridae; genus Protopterus; species Protopterus annectens. Next base: position 442,524,715 of record NC_056737.1, on the reverse strand, counting down.
ACATTTACTGTGTCTCACTGCTGCATGCTCTCATATGTGTCTCTCCTATATTTAGATTTATTTTATTATTTTTTTTTAAGTTTTCCTTCCCTTAAAGCATGTCTAACCTACTTGCCTGTACCAAAATGTTTCTTTTGAATGTACTAACCCCCCCGGATGGATAATTTTCCCATTATATGTCCAGTCATCTACCCTCTTTCATTCCTTGGGTTAGTTATCGTCTCATCTTTTTTGTTATATGCCCTCCTTCTGCACTTCTTGCCTTTTTCTGGTTCTGTGCTGACAGTGTAGTAGCCCTATTATCTTTATTCTTTCTCTTCTTATCTATGCCCAGTTAACAAAAATGTTCCTGTAGAATCCTTCTCCACCCTTTTCTGGTGCTTATAAGCTTCTTATTTTATAATATAGACTTTCTACCCTTCCCTGCCAGATGGTCTATCTGCCTAGCCCTCTTTTTGTCACTCTCTATGTGCTTGTCTGAAACTATCTGCAAAATACATTTGTTACTTCTTTCTTTACTTCTCTTGCCTTGTTGTCCATTTCTCCCTTTGGGTAGTCATAACACAGTATCTTCTCCCCATCTGATCTTCAGTTTTGTCTCTTATAATAGAACAATCTCTCTCTCTCCCCCATCCTGTTTAACATTTACTGTATTCTCCTTCCTCTGATATAATTTGATGAACTCCCAATATTCCACAGAATTATCTGTATTTTAATGGTTGTTTTTGTGGCCCACTCCCCACCTTCCCGATTGCTGTCATCTACCATAACCCTTCCTTCCAGCCTCTTCATTCAGCTGAACATTGTGTTCTTTAGTAGCTGCCTACTCTCGAACACCCCCATCCCCACTTTCTGGATCCTTGCCTTTTGGCTCTTGCAAGTGCAAAGTTATGTCCAGGACATGGGACTTTTAAGTCATTATTATGTTCTATTACAGTTGTTCCATGCACTAGGTTTACTTTTGGACCCTTTTCCCCCATCCCCAGATTCTGGATTCCTGTCTTTTGGCACTTGCATGTGCAAGGGTATGCTGTGGACATGGGACCATTATGACATTATGTTTTCCCTTAGAGCTGTCCCACACGCTAACATATCGCATACCAACTTAATACTGATGTCACAGTCTTTTTATGACATCATTCTCATTCATTAGTTTCACCTTCTCATTGTTGCTCAAAATTCTGGTGTTATAGTCCAGTGTTTTTTCTTTGCAGTCTTATAGCTCTTTAGTACACAACTTATCCAGGTTTCACCTGGATAGGTTTGAATTGTGCTGATAACCAAAGGTTAACCTATCAACCACCATTCCTTAATTTCACATTTGTCTGTTGGTTGTTCTTTACTTTACTTTTCCCATTTCCCCCATGCATTCCTTTTTATTCCCCCCATGTTACATCAGCTGTTATTACTTTCACTCCCTCTGTATTCCTGCCTTCCATCTGTTTGGCACTGCTACATCAGCTGTTATTACTTTCACTCCCTCTGTATTCCTGCCTTCCATCTGTTTGGCACTGCTACATCAGCTGTTATTACTTTCACTCCCTCTTTATTCCTGCCTTCCATCTGTTTGGCACCGCTACATCAGCTGTTATTACTTTCACTCCCTCTTTATTCTTGCCTTCCATCTGTTTGGCACTGCTATCCATCATAGATGCTTTTATTCAGCTTGTTTAGCCTTTCATTTATGCAGCAGTTCACATACGAGTCACCTAAAACATCTGACACACCAGCCTCCCATCTCCTTAGAACTCTCCCTTGTCTGGCATTGCTTCTGCAGCTTTTTCTGTTTTCATGACTAAGTATTCCTTGGGAGAGGATTCTCATTCTTCTGTCCCATTAATATAATTGTTTCACTGATTTCCCATCCCTTATCTTGTCTCTTTTTTCATCTCCTTGAAGTTGCCTTTGTGAATTGTATGTTTTCTGCACTTCTCTTTTGCTGTTATATGACTCCTCTGTACTTTCTACTCTCATCTTCTTCCCTGTGAGGGTTTCAGCATCTGCCATTGCACGCCCTCTCATATCTTTGCATCACTTCTACATCTACGATTGCTCTCCCCATCCATGTTTTGTAGATGATTCATATTTTTACTTCCTTGATTGTTTAGCTACCTGTGATATCTTTAATTAAACATCTGAACATTCATTGTAATGTGTATCCTGAACCATTCTCTTTCCTGCTGTGATTCCAGAATTACAGGGTATTCCAGTTATGAAGCTGGTTCGTTCATTCTTAGCTCATTTACTACCTTCAGCATTGCTTTCCTTCTCATACAAGGTGTTTCTGAGTAATCCTCATCCAGCTTTATGAGCATCCTGCAAATGGGATAATTTCAAGTCATTTTGTTTGCTTATTATTTCATTTTTTACAACAAAGGAATGGAAACATACAAAAACATGTCTGGGTCTGCTCTCTGCCCCTGTCGCTGTCTGTGTATAGTCTCTGTTATTATTTCTTGATTTCCTAGTATCATGAATCTCTCCTTTAATAGATGCATTACAAATAGTTCCATTTTACTGTCATCTGCTGTATGTTGTATGCCAATTATCCTGATGTTACTCCTTCTTATGCAATTTTCAAGATCATTCATCTTTTATCCTTGTCTTTTTATTATGCCTGTGTTTGCATTCTGAAAGTCTGTTCCTGCAGCTCAGCTTTAACTATTGCTTTATCTTCCTCCAGATCTTATGCCTTTCTTTGTAGCATTTTCATTTCTTTTTTTTGTTGTTCTATTGCTTGTTTCATGGAGTTCACATTCTGGTCTAAAATGATTACCTTGGTAAACAAAATTAACGATTTTTCCTCCTTATTTGCAGCTTTAAGAACAGTAATATGTTTCTTCTACTTTCCTGCTCACTCATATTTCTTGTTTTTTTTTTCTTCTCCCTCGGAACACTGCTTTTTTCCAGATTTCTGTATCCCTCTCTAGAGGTCTGGGCTTAGGCAGCCCTCTTTTCTGGGATGTCTACATCCCTCTTCCAAACATTATGCATTTCGATTGTGTTTGTCTGTGTTCTACATTGTGTGGTTCTAATACATTTCAAGACATCTATGTCTCTGTGCTTTATACAGCATTTAGTGCTTAGCTAGTGTTTCATGAAATCCTTATAACAGCATGTGGTGCATGAGTTCCCTACAAAGCACTGATTCAAAAGTACAAGAAGACAGTTTAGTCAGTTCACATAAAATGAAAAAGATGTTCCCCAAAACATGTCTTAAAAGCCAGTGTAATTATTGTTGGTGGTAGCAAGCCCATTGCACCACCAAACTCCCTTGCTTCCATATACAAACTCTACAAATGCCCAGAAGTTGGGGTATCATAGCAAATTTCTTGACTTCAGGACACTATGCATCTCTACTGACTTCACTCACAGTTCAATTCTCCAAGAACTTGCAAAACTATAATTTATGAAGCTCCTTTTACAAGTCAGTGCTACAATTCCTTTCATGGTATTAGGCTTTACAATGCTGCTCCCTGGAACACGATGAAAAAAAAGGCAACAACCACAAGTTCCACTGAAAAATTTAATAAAAAGCTTTCTTCTCTGACGTCTCGGCCAAAAGCCTTCAAGGAGTATAATACATGTAAAAACTATGACCATATATATACACAATTACAACTGTTAATTAACCATTCAGCATTAGCAATCAATTAAGCAATGCTTTCCAATTAAACTCTTCATTTAATCCATATGGAGACATTGTTTTAAATTTTAAAATATACATTGCTTCTTTTTTTATTAAAACAGACTTAATATCTACTTTGTAATTTACAGGTAGACAAACTTGCTCTAAAACAGTCGCTTTAAGATAATTGCTTATGCCCCCATGAAACTGTGCAAAATGTGAAGCTACAGGGCTATCTTCCTTACAATTGTTTATATCTCTAATATGTTCTAGAAGTCTTAACTTAAACGCCCTTTTAGTCTCCCCAATATAAAACTTTTTGCATGGACATTGTAAACAATAAATCACACCTACTGTATTACAGTTAAAAAAATTCTTTGTAGTAAATTTTATATTATTAATTAAATCAAAAAAAGGCACAATAAATTTACAGGCCTTACATTTCCCACAGCCAAATGTGCCTATCTTAGTAAGATCTTTGTACAACACAAGGGGGGTGGGGGGTAAATTAAATTTACTCTTAACTAAAAAATCTTTAATACTTTTACCCCTGCGATATGAAAATTGTAAATTTAGCTTCAACCAATGTTGTACATTACTTAAGGAACATAAATAGTTCCAAAATTGCCTAACAATCTTTACAAATACATCAGTAAAAGAGCCAAAAGTAGTCACAAAATATATAGTCTCCTTTATGTCACATAATTTATTATACAAATTGACATCGGAGCCATGTGGAACAAAATATTTGAGACCCATGTTCTTATGGCTATTAAACAGTCTCTTAAAACTGTTATTCAAAATCTCTTTACTATAACCTCTAGATGCAAAAAAGTTTTAAGAGACTGTTTAATAGCCATAAGAACATGGGTCTCAAATATTTTGTTCCACATGGCTCCGATGTCAATTTGTATAATAAATTATGTGACATAAAGGAGACTATATATTTTGTGACTACTTTTGGCTCTTTTACTGATGTATTTGTAAAGATTGTTAGGCAATTTTGGAACTATTTATGTTCCTTAAGTAATGTACAACATTGGTTGAAGCTAAATTTACAATTTTCATATCGCAGGGGTAAAAGTATTAAAGATTTTTTAGTTAAGAGTAAATTTAATTTACCCCCCCTTGTGTTGTACAAAGATCTTACTAAGATAGGCACATTTGGCTGTGGGAAATGTAAGGCCTGTAAATTTATTGTGCCTTTTTTTGATTTAATTAATAATATAAAATTTACTACAAAGAATTTTTTTAACTGTAATACAGTAGGTGTGATTTATTGTTTACAATGTCCATGCAAAAAGTTTTATATTGGGGAGACTAAAAGGGCGTTTAAGACTTCTAGAACATATTAGAGATATAAACAATTGTAAGGAAGATAGCCCTGTAGCTTCACATTTTGCACAGTTTCATGGGGGCATAAGCAATTATCTTAAAGCGACTGTTTTAGAGCAAGTTTGTCTACCTGTAAATTACAAAGTAGATATTAAGTCTGTTTTAATAAAAAAAGAAGCAATGTATATTTTAAAATTTAAAACAATGTCTCCATATGGATTAAATGAAGAGTTTAATTGGAAAGCATTGCTTAATTGATTGCTAATGCTGAATGGTTAATTAACAGTTGTAATTGTGTATATATATGGTCATAGTTTTTACATGTATTATACTCCTTGAAGGCTTTTGGTCGAGACGTCAGAGAAGAAAGCTTTTTATTAAATTTTTCGGTGGAACTTGTGGTTGTTGCCTTTTTTACAATGCTGCTCCACTATACTGGAAGTCCCACATGTTGCAAAAAAAATTTCAAAATAGTGTCACTAATAGCTACAAATGATAAATTTATATGTCGGTATCTAAAGTAAGTGTGACCACTGGCTGTAGATAAATTGTGTTAATGTAACTGTGATCCTTTGAATGGGCCACACTCACATTGTAGTTTGGCTTTTTAAAATATCTGTTATACTTTATTTTAAACTTTTGAGAGATCATATAGTAACTATACTAATTCACATAAATCACATTCATACTTCAGGGTTGCCTAAGTACTAGAAGTCTGATATCAATAATTTCCAGTGAACAATATTATTTTAACAAATGTGCTGTGTTATCTTATGGTACACTTTTTGTAATGTAACACCCCAGTAAGGTCAGTGGGCTGATTTAAATGAAAAAAGAGAGAATGAGCGTTATGTTTTCCCCACATTCTCTATTTTTTCCAAGTTTGTGTGAACTCAGAGTTAATCTCTCTCTCTCTCTCTCTCTCTCTATATATATATATATATGGGTCCCCTTCAGATAGTCGAACTTTTAAAAGCTCAACTTTCATATGGCCGAGACAATATGATCGAGCTTTTAAAAGTGCAAACAGTCTGAATGGAGATCTCTATACAGTGCAGAATGGGAAGATTGTAGTGTGATCTTGGAGTTGGTATATTTAATTAGCTGGTGGTGGGGGGTGCAGGGGTGCTTGCCCCCCTGCTTGACACATTTAGTTTTTTTGTTTGTTGTATTTTTTTTGTTACATGATCGATGTTTCAAATGTTCGATCATATGGTCTCGGCCATATGAAAGTCAATCATTTGAGATTTCAATCATATAAAGTAGACCCATATGCAGTATAAGTATATATATATATATATATATATATATATATATATATATATAGTTGTTATGTATAGATACAGTTATTATTTACAAGACAGACCAAAGGTAGGTCAATTTATGTTATTGGTGGAAAATGCAATTTAGAGACAGCTTTGACCTCAATGAGGAAGACTTCATTATCGGCTCATTAGCATGTCTCTGAATCACATTTTTTTTACAACTAGTATTGTCAGGTCTATGACTGTGGTTCTGTTTACATTGGTGGCTACCAGCCTACACTCACTTACATACAATCAGACATTCATGTATAGACACACACATACACACACAGACACACAGACACACACACACACACACACACACACACACACACACACACACACACACACACACACACACACACACACACACACACACACACACTCCCAGACATACACATATGCAGACACATGCATTCAAATACAGACACATGCATACATAGACCCACTCATACACACCCTCCCACTTGATACAACATATGGACACACCCATTCACCTACACACATCCTCAATCCACATATTCTCACATACACAAATACACACACTTCATTTCCTGCCTAGCCAACCACCACTGAAACCTCCTAGGCATTCGCATACTCACACATTTCATTCATGCCGCTACAGACACACAGACTCTTCCATACATATACATGCACTAACACACACCCCGATCCCCAAATCTCCACTGATTGTTGGATAACTTAACTGCACTGTGACTTCCTCCACTGAAGTCAATGGGTGACTGCAGTCTTTTGACAGTGATAAATTTTTCTGCACCCATTTTATTGTATGCAGCTGAGCACTTCTCTGAATCATTCAACAGCATAAATTAGGTGCCACGGGATTTTCAGTAGGGATCATATGGTGAACAAGCATTAGCAACAATGCCCTGGATTGCCTCATTAGCATGCAACTTGGCCAGTGAACCAACATCTATGCTGATGTTCCTGCTAGTGGGAGACCTCAGCACCAGGGCAGTCAGTATAGCCAAACAGGGTTACTGTATGGAAGCAGCTGTTGGTGATATGGATTCCCCTCATGGTAATCCTCTCAGAATTCCAGGGTAACACATAATTTTTTACTGAAAAAAGGCATACATTTACAAAATAATTAAATATTGGAACTATCAGAAATGCATACTTTGTAATTAAAATTAGAGCCACACTGAAGCTGTTGGTGTAGAAGAAAAACAGCATAATTAAATTATTTCCCTAATGTTATTGCACAGTGTACTTTTTCAGTTATCCGGACTGCTCAGTGTAATGAAATAATAAACAATGCCTCTTCTGGAATCTGAGAGGTGTCAGTAGGACAAAAGTGTAAGTCATTCATATGCAATGTGTTTAACAGGTAGTTGTTAATAATTCTACTTGAAAGGCCTTAGCAGATTATCATATACACTTCATTAATTGCATCAGTCCCAATTACTATAACTGTTATTGAATGAATTAATTTGGCTGTGACTGTGTACTAGACACTCTATCACATTTGTAGCCTTATTAACTAAAAGTGATCACAGATCTCAAGTAGTGGGAAAAAGTTAATGGGGTCCTGGGCAAATATTCTCTGAGAAAATTACATTGGAGGTGCTCAGTATTAATTTTCTACATTTTAAAGGCATAAATGTGAAACAAAAAAAAAACAGAATTGGCACTAAAATGTGAATCTGTAGACAGGCACTTCAAATATTAAGTATGCTTTATTGCACAAACACTTAGACCATAATTACATGAAATGACCAATAAACCAAACTGACACTAACACTGGAATAGATGTGATTCTTTCGTGAAATGTTATGCAAAAATTACAGTACATCATGCTTCGATTTCATATTAGAAAATTTACTGATGTTGAGTATATTGAATTAAAGGTGAACTGCAAGCATCTTTATTTTATGTATTTATGTTTTCCACACTATACTAGCTACAGTGGGGAATGCCTGGTATCTTCTAGTGATTATTTTTTAAAGCACTTTTAAGTTTTGATGAATGAGTGCTTACTTGCAACTTAGAAGGCTGATCCTCACTACATAAATCCTTCACTCACTAACTCCAGAACTTACTAAACTCTGGTGATCACAAATTCTGGTATTCACTAACTCTGGTGCTCTCTAATTCTTGTACTCACTAACTATGACGCTCGCAAATTCTGGTTCTCATTGACTCTGGTGCTCACTAATTCTGATTCTTATTGACTCTGATGCACACTAATTATGGTTTTCACTAACTCTGATGCTCACTAATTCTGGTTCTCACTAACTCTGGTGCTCACTAATTCTGGTTCTCACTAACGCTGGTGTTTACTAATTCTGGTTCTCACTAACTGTAGTGCTCATTAATTCTGGTACTCATTAACTCTATTGCTCACTATTTATGTTTCTCAATGACTCTGATGCACACTGATTCTGGTTCTCACTAAATCTGGTGCTTACTAATTCTGGTTCTCACTAACTTTAGTACTCATTAATTCTGGTTCTCATTAACTCTAGTGCTCACTAATTCTGGTTCTCTCCATCTCTGGTGCTCACCAATTATGGTCCTCACTAATTCTGGTTCTCACTAATTCTGGGGCTCACTAATTCTGGTTATCACTAACTCTGATGCTCACTAACTTTATTACTCAGAAAATCTCCTGCTAAGTGTGAACGTGAGTTCCACTTGTACTGGAAGGATACAGATACAGGATACTGAGAGAAAAAGAAAAATTCAGAGCCGTGCTTTGTATTAGAATCCAGCTACATTACACACAGCATGTCATCTACAGTACTGACAAATGTCTGATTAACATACAGAATCTCACATCTATCAGTATGCAGTCAGTGTGAAGTGAGTGGTGTGCTCCTCAGTAGCTCACTCTACTGTTCATTTCATTGACATTGATTACTACAGGGAAATAAACTGCACTCATGGGTGTAGTAGCAGCTAGATTGCATGGTAGAGTGACACTGTCTATTGTTATGGATAGTGAATAATAGAGGAAGGAGAAGGGATTCTGTTATCTAAAGTGTACTCATTGTGTATTGTATAGTACAGGAGGCACCTGGAGAGGTTAGACTGTTAAAGTGTATACAGATTCACAGTTATGTGTCAGCTTTAGAGGTGATTGGGGAGGGATAATAATCTGTACACTGACAATGTGCAGTTAGACAGCACTGTGCACACTTTTATACAAAATTGGTTCCAAGATGCCCTAGGATAGGCTGTGTGTGTGAAGCAGCACCTCACTGTGGGCCATATTGCCTGCATGTGTACACAGCTGTCTGACAGCAGACAGCTCAGTACTAAGTATGTGAGACCCCTGTTTGTACTGTGGATCACTGTGGTGTGTGTTACACTCCTACACAGTCATAAACAATATAATTAGGAAAACAAATTAATCACATTATGTTTACCACCCATTTCTGCATATTGCTGCAGCTCATTTGCATCTCATTTGACTGCCATACTCTAACTGATGTTATAGAAGTACAGAATGCTGCTGCTGTGTGTGTGTGTGTGTGTGTGTGTGTGTGTGTGTGTCAGAGAGAGAGAGAGAGACAGAACTGTGCTATATACATGTGACATGATGACAAAACACTAATAGAATGTTGTGTGAATGTTTGTCATGGCAGAGTACAGGGGAGGGGTCACATGCTGTGCATTAATACCAGCAAAATGAAATAATTTTCACTAAGGGACCTGTGTAGATGAGATTTAACATAGACTTAAATACCACTAAAATAAAAAAGACAAAAAATCACTTTTCTGAATTTCACAATTCTAACCCTGAGGGAATTGCAGGTTGTATTTTGGAAAAGGTGGAAATACTGATGGGTGAAAATGTAAGTTTAAAGGATAAACTTCTGAGGAAAGAAACTATGTATATTCTTAAGTTTAATACCTTGGAACCCATAGGATTAGACAAAGAATGCAACTAGAAATAGGCAATTTAATTATTTAATTATTTAATTGATTGATTAACTTATTAGCACTGGGATGGATTATCATGTTTTTTGTATTTAAACCTGTGTTTCAGTAATGTTCTTTATTCTGTGAAGGCCTGGGAGCTGAAGCGCTAATTGCAATAAACATATTTTCTACCAGTGTTGCTCTGTGATTGTGGCTGCTGTTGCTAGTGGTATTTTTTGTCTTTTTTATTTTGGTGGTATTTGTGTTTCATTTTAAGGGGCCATGGCCACTGACCCCTGCCATAATATTCCTCACATTTTTAGAGAAACATCTGTGGATCATTCCCAGAAGTCTATGGAACAGTATGTCACTCAGTCACAGGAAAATAATAGACTGGGTGAAGGCACTTCTACGGGGCTGAATATTCCACAAGCCAGTGTGAGCACAGCAGTACCAGTGGGTGTCTGGGATTGCTTTATGGGAGAACGCAATCAGCGGTGTGCAGATCCATTTGGTAAAGTGGGTACCTCTAATGTATTTTATCTGCAGTAGCCTGCAATTTGAGAGATCAACCTGAGCGTTTGTTGTGTAAAGAGACTAGTACCAACTTTAACATTCTGTATTTGCAACGATATTTAATTCTATTTTATTTTATTTATATTTTATTCTAAAGACATGCTTCTGGAGCATTTCTCCCCGGGCCTCTGCTGAAAACAGGATCTGAGGAACCTAGATGGACTTTCCCGATCAACAAATGTTAAATAAAAAAAAAATAAAAATAAAAATTTAGACCTCAATATAACTCCAAGAGGTTTAAGGCTTCTAATCCTCCTACCACACCGTTTGATGTAAATAGTCCTGAGGATATGGCCTTCCGCAAAAGGAGGATTGAAGCTTCACATTGATGTTCTACTGAATGGATTCAAATCCTAATAGAAAGAGACCACCTTAAAAAATGTCAGCTGAAGGAAGAAATCCTCAGGGTGAATGAACAATTGCAGCCACTTGTTTCTTTGATTAAGTTAGATGATATGCTCAAAAACATTAATGTAGTGCTTAAAAATCTTGAGGATGGGCTTGTAGAATGCAAAACTTTTAAAATTAATTGGGACATGAAAGATTATAAACTGGACCAAGCTTTTTTGGTCAAATATCATGGTAAAAGGCCTCTATCTAAGAATGGACAGAACTGAAGCCGTAATAATAGTTCTGCCTCCTCCTCTTCTGTGTCTTTTGCAGCTTTGGAAGCTGTAGAACAACAGGGCACAGATAATAGAGAACAGAAAACTTTTCCAGCCTTACCAGAAGCCGGGAATTCTACAGACTTCAACCGCAAATTTTGGAACGATTACCAACAGGCTAATTCCAAGCCTAACACCAATTTCAATGGTAAGTGGGGTCGAGGAGACTGGGGACCACAGAGAAACACTGGAGGTAACTACAAAGGACATTTTAATAAACGGAAATGTTGGAACTGAAATTTATAACACTTTTGTGTTGAATTTGTCTGATTGTTATGTTTCTGAAGTAGTAATGTCTGTTTTAGAGTTAGGTTTGAAATTCATAGTTTCATAAGTTCATAGATTAGTACTAAGCTAACTGCCCTTGCGAGCCATTTTAAGCCTAGCCAATTATCCCTTGTGAGACTAAAACCCTGCACCTTGTGTTTGTAAGGCAAACACTGTAACCATTAGGCCACCCTCCCAACCATTCCCACTGCTTTTCCTCAATTACATATTTTGAGAGGGGAGATTTTTCATTTGGGAGAAAATTACATCTGAGAGATTTTTTTGCTAAAAATAATGTTGTATATGTAGGTAAGGTGAACCAGGATATTCCTGGTGATGATTCTTTTCACTCGTGTATCTACATTAAGTGAATATGATGAATGTGTGAATAATGCTTACACTAATTTTGACACCAGCAGTACCAAGACTAAAAGTCTTTTTATTCCCCCTTATACTAACAATTGCATTCAAACTTACATTTCAACTGTTAGTTTTGAAGTGGAGAAAGCATACAAGACGTGTATGCATAATAAATCTAGTGTATGGTATAATTTAGATAAACAATAATGGTTAAGAGTTTTGTGAATTTTGTGATGATAGGAACTTTGTGGTAAAGCCTTCAGATAAGGGTAACCAAATAGTTATTTCAATTTTTGACAATATTTGGATATGTGCTACAAGCATTTAAATGGTGAACTAGTTTATAAAAGATGTGATATTTCTTGCTATTTCCAAGCTATTGAGGAGTATATTTTATTGTTGAATAAAGGACATTGTTTAGGTTACTTTTCATTTAATGACATCACTAAGAAATGTGGTGTTGAAAATACAAAAATTGCTGTATTTTATTGCCTACCGAAAACTCATAAGGGTTTGGATAACCTTGTTGGGAGGCCTATTGTCTCGGCAGACAAATACTTTTTGAAATGTATCAGTGTTTTATATTCTTAAGTTTAATACCTTGGAACCCATAGGGTTAAACAAAGAATGCAACTGGAAATATGTAATTTCATTATTTAATTATTTAATTGATTAATTAACTTATTAGCAGTGGGATGGATTATTATGTTTTTTTGTATTTAAACCTGTGTTTTAGTAATGTTCTTTACTCTGTGAAGGCCTGGGAGCCGAAGTGCTAAGTGCAATAAATATATTTTCTACCAGCGTTGCTCTGTGATTGTGGCTGTTGTCGCTAGTGGTATTTTTTGAGATTTAACATAGATCCTGTATACAGTGTTGGTTTGCAGCATAGCTGTCATTAAGTTACATTAGCACTTTAGATAATGCATTATAGTCCATTTGAATAGGTACTGAACACCATCTATCTGCTTGGTGCACAGTAACATGTAATTCCTGCAGCCACACTGCTGCACAGATACCTCTGAAGTACCTGCAGATATTTCCACTCACTCTCCCCCACAGTGTTCATTTTCTGCATTAGAAGAACTTCATACACCATGCATACAAATATGGTTAAATAATATGTATGAGGGATACCTCAGCTTATTCAGGCACCTACATAACTGCAAGCCACAAACATTTGTAGTAAAATGTGTTACATAATGATATAAAGCTAGTTGCACAGTGAGTTGTTACATCAAAACAGATGACATCCTTCCCAGTTCATGCCATTAACAAAGGACTAAAAGAAGAATGGTATCTGTGTTTTACCACGATATGTAACTGTGGTTTTGCTTTTCAGGTTGTACAGCAGAAGTAATACAGGAATACAGCTCGTGAGGAAGTCATCAGTTCTTTTCTTTTTCTTTAAAATAAGTACTTGATGTTAGGTGGTGGGGTTATAATAACTGATTTCTGCATTTTCTTCTTTGTGAACTAATACCTACCTCCCTTAACTTGCAGCTTATATATATATATATATATATATATATATATATATATATATATATATATATATATATATATATATATATATATATATATATATAAAGGTTGTGAACAAAGCAGGAGCTGTGGTGAATGTGTAACACAGGCGAGTGTTCTCTAATTTAAATAGAAGGATATAGCTCCTTCCACATCAGAGATGATTGCACATACTTTCTTTCTTAGTTATTTAATGGTCGCCGGGATTCACTAATCTTCTGTGCAGAAATAAGTTATTCCTGCACGGAAGCAACCATGTACGTTCAACATGGCAGTGTGCCTTACATATGTATGAAGGCGCGCTGAGTGCAGGGGGGTGTGTCTGAGAGCAAAGCTCTCACAATATACATGCCCCCTGCATGGAAATGTTCAACAGCGAGAGTGTGTGTCCACAGACACTACTGTTAGTGTCTGTGGACAAACACAAAAAACACAAAATTAAGTAAATGTAAGCACATAGCACACATTCCCCATACCTAACAGCAATATATAAAAGCTGTCCCTATTTGTTCCCCCCATCATTAAGTGCCTACCCAGATTGTGTGCAAGTGCAAGCTAATGCAAAGCCCCTGTCATGTTACAACTGACACACAACCGCCCCCCCCCAACAGATAAAGGAGCATAAATCAATGTCCATACCCCTAGTAAAATAATTAAAACACATTACCCCCCACTGCAATAAAGTTTAAAGTGTAGCAAAGAAAAAAAGCCCTTGAACCCAGGACCCCATACACCATAATGAAAGCACTTAACCATTAAGCCATTGCAGACTTAGAATAGCATGATATTTTACCTACCATATCATGCTGTCTGGTCATTTAAATTAATGGAAAAGAAATATCAGCCCCAACTCTAGGACCCCGTACACCATAGTCAAAGCACCTAATCACCAAGCCATTGGGGACATAGAATAGCATGATGTTTTACCTACCATATCATGCAGTCTGGTTATTTAAATTAATAGAAAAGAAATGTCAGCCCCAAACCTAGGACCCTGTACACCATAGTCAAAGCACGTAACCACCAAGCCATTGGAGACATAAAATAGCATGATATTTTACCTACCATATCATGCAGTCTGGTCATTTAAATTAAGGGAAAAGAAATGTCAGTCCCAACTCTAGGACTACGTACACCATAGTCAAAGCACCTAAGGGCATGTGAGTACACTGGTATCATGGCACCTGACATTTGTCAGTATGCCATCTATCAACTACTGCCACTTAAGTGATCCCAAGGGTGACAGTTATATTCACCATCCACTCATCTGGATTTCTCTTGAAGAGGGGCAGTAAGGTGCTTTGATTGACATGTATGCAACATATATCACATAATGTGGCCATTGTCTGGGTTATGGACCTGTTCCCAAGCATGTTCTATTGAATGTGGTAATTTGGTTGAGGTATCCATGGCATGTGGTGCATACAGATTGTGGTTTCCTAGCTATGACATTTGTAACACAGCTGGGCAGACATGGCATTGTCAGTCAGGCATGGATTGCCTGTAAATAACCAAGATGTGACCGGAAACAACTGGAGTTGTTGGGCTCTTTCCATATCCGACAGTTGTTTCATGCCTAGTGTCATACATGTCAGGTACACTTGCAGCCTACCCAGTTGTTGAAGGTGTCTACTGAGTTACATGGCAAATGGGCCACTGGACCTGCTGATTGGCATAATGAGTGGGAAGTAGAGGGAGACATTGACCTCTTCATTCCTGAATGACACACCCTTAGTTATGTAATGTGCCACATGGAAGGACTTTCTGTCCACAGTGGCAGTGTGGTGGTCAGAAGAGAGGTTGCTGTCAAGCTGTGTTCACAGACCTCCTATAAGGACATCTTTCTCCATTGGACTACCACGCATGTGGTCATTTGTGGACAGCCCATTGATTCAACAGGGGATTGGGACACATTTCATGACATTGAGACTAAGGCCAGTGTTCTGACAACAGGTGGAGGTGTCAGTGGCAACTTTATGCAGGATCTTAACATAATGTGGGGATGTAAACAGACCCCACAATTAGCAATTGTCTACAAATGTTGTTAACCACAGTTCATTCCTGTTGGGCTGGATATCAGAGCCACACACAACACACAAAACTGGACACAGGACAAGAACCTGTGGTACTGCACACATGACTGTTTGGCAGTCTGACACCACTCATGACTGTTCTGTAGTCTGACATGTAGTCCACTGCTTTCACACTGTGAGATCCATCTGTGAGCCCATTTGCAGACCACTTAGTGACATAGGGATTAATGAATAGATGAGTGTGTTTGCCTATGATTCCTGAGTGTGGAATTGTATCACAGGACTACAAGGGCCACATATCTTGTTTTGGACTCCATATTGTTCTATAGTAATATCAGATGACAAACAGATTATAGGACTGAAGAGTGTCCACAGCTACCACAAAAGTGGGCCCTGTACAGTGGACATTTGGTAGTTTGCTGGGTGGACCACACAACAGTGTAGCAAAACCCACCCCCCAATGGATATGGATCACAATGTTAGGGACACAACTACAGACAGACACACATACACACTTGCCAGGGCCGTGCTTCAAACCCCTACCTAACTAGTTTACTGCACTACAGTATTACACATTTATCAGATGCACCATGACACTTACATAGTTGAGTGTTGTCCAAAGGTATCTTTCACAGTGAGTGACATCAGCTGCAGTGATAAAGGAGGGGTAAGGGAAGTGTAGAAAGTGCCAATGGGCTCAAAATCATGTCTCTTCAACTGCAGACACTCTCACACAGACACACTTATACATTGCCAGGACTGAGATTAGAACTCCTACCTAACTAGTTTACTGCACTATAGTATTACCCATTCAGTGGCTGTGTCATGAAGCTTACATAGTTGAGAGTTGTCCAAAGGTATCTTCAACAGTGAGTGACATCAGCAGCAGTGATAAAGGAGGGGAAAGGGAAGTGTAGTAAGTGCCAATGGGCTCAAAATCATGGCTCTACAACTACAGATACTCTCACACAAACAAATACACTTACACATTTGCCAGGACTGAGATTAGAACTCCTCCCTAACTAGTTTACTGCACTATAGTATTATGCATTTAACAGATGCACCACAAAGCTTACATATTTGAGAGCTGTCCAAAGGTATCCTTAGTGTTGAGTGATAATAGAGGGCAATGTAAAAAGGAGTGAGTGGGAATGGCCTGAAATGAGGACATAACAGCAGAATCCAAAGTAGCTCCAATTGCAGGAAAGATCAACGAGAACAGATTACTGTGGTTTGGGCACATGTGTAGAAAAGCAGAAGGCAATCTGGTGAGGAACAATTGGGACAGACAGGAAGAAGGTAAGAGGAAGTGACGTCCTGTCCAGCAAAGAGGTGGATGTATTGTGTGAAAGAAGATTTACGACAGTCAAGCATGAGTGTTGAAGAAGGCAGGAGTGTGGCACTGAATGAAGAGATTTGGTGACAGTTAACACAATACCCCATCCCCATGTAGAAAAACGGGATAAAGGGGGCTGATGATGATGATGATGATGGGAATGGCCTCAACATCATTCACCCATGAACACACACTCAAACAGCACATATTTCCGTTTGACAGGACTGTGATTAGGATTGCTACATAAATAGTTATTGGCTCTCTACTGTTGCACAGTTATCAGAAGCACAACAGAGCCTATAGAGCTGAGGGCTAACAACAGGAATTTGTACAGTGACTGACTGCAACACATGCTCTGATATTGGTAATGGGATGTGTACTGGGTGGGGATGGCATAAAATAGCAATTATTTTACAAACGCACAGTTGCTAGGACTGAGATTTGAAACCCTACCTATCTACTTATTTGCTTTAGTAAGTTATGGATTTACTGCAAGCACTATTGAGCTAACAGATTTGAGGCTTGTCTGAAGGTACATCTAAGGTGACATACATCAGCAGATAGTGTAGAGTGGAACTATGGGATGTGTACTGGGTGGGAAAGGCCTCATAATAGTATTGTCTCTCTCACTGTCTGTGCCTGTCTTCCCCATGTGTATGTGCGTGTATGTTTGGATTATTGTTGCATGTTGGCCTTAGATATGTGTGCTTATCACACAAAACAGATGGGAACGTATCACATATCTGCCACCTACAGCTGGTTGTGGGGTTTCCTGTCCAATATGTGTGTGTGTGTGTGTGTGTGTGTGTGTGTGTGTGTGTGTGTGTGTGTGTGTGTGTGTGTGTATGTGTGTGTGAAGACCAGTTTACATTTTGGTGTGTGTGCATGGACATCTAAAGATAACTGATATCTATGGTCCACTGTGGTGTTAGACATGGGCTTTATTTCTGTCAGTGTAGGAGCATGCCTAGTATGACCTTCTATATTGAGTGTGGGGATCCATTCTCTAAGTGTAGGGGCATGCCCAGAATGAGCTTCTGTTTTGCGTGTAGTGATCTATTCTCTAAGTGTGGGAGCATGCCCATTATGACCTTCAATATTGCTTGTGGGAATCCATTCCAGGGAGAGTTATACTCCAGTCCATGGTTTTGTGTGCTACAGCTACACCTAGCAAGCTATTTTTGCAGGGTATCTGTAGATAGGTTGTCAATATGGAGACACAATTGGTCCAAACATGGGGGAATACTGTGTGTAACTAAGTGTCCTATTACTGTCTGTGTTGCTTGTGTACATGTCCTGTTTTATCATAAACTTTTGGACATATGTACTGTTTTACAGTGTAATGTATTGTGTCATCAACTACTGACAGATATCATTGTTTGCTCACAGTTGTTTACCAGGGAAATATAAGAGCAATGCAGCAGAGCCTACTATTGTGAGGCAAAGACTAGACATTGTGGCACAATCCTGCCATTGTGGAGGGGTGGGTACAGACAATTGAGTTATGGGTCTGTGTAAATGGTCCAACACCTTGGTGCTATGCTGGCTGGGGACCCCTTCTTGTGTATTTCTCAACTTAACTAAATGTCCATATCCTGCTGTGGGCATACCTCTCAGCTGTACAGATTTGGCCAGTTTATTCAAAGGCAGGACTCGTATATCTGGTGGATTTCCCTTCACACTGTGGTTTATGAGCAGGTTTGTGGTTATGTATTCATGGGTTTGCAGTCAGGGGGAAGTATGAGCAGACATTTGAGTTTCAGACTTCACATACTCCATGATATCCATGCATTTATGCCCCCCCCCTCTGTAATTGTATCCTTTTCCCAACAGTATGGTAGCAATATCTCAGATATATTTCTATAGTTTGACATTTATCACAGCAGTATTTATGTCTTGGTCCACAATTCTTGCACTAGGATATGAAGAAGCATGCTACTAGCATTTATCAGTATGGCCTTGCATTTGTTTTTTGCTTAATGTGTTATGTTTTTAGTTAGGACCCTATGACATTCCATATGATGGTACAATGGGTGAAGCATATGATGGCACTATGGGTGAGCCATGGGCATTTGCCAGAGGCCTGTAGGCCACATGAGAGTGATGCAGGCCACTGCATTTTGTCACTCATATATTACCAGGCTGCAAGCCAGTGGATTTCCATGGGGTGACATGGGCAAGTGGCTGAGGTGTTCCTGGCAATCCTTCTAGTTTATAGAGATGCATCAGTCTGGATGTGTGCAGGGTGCTGCCTATGGCTAGAAACACACCTGCATGGGACACCATGTCAGCATGCTGCATCCTGTGTGTATTCCATGAAAGACATGTGCTGATTCTGACATCATTCCCAACAGCAAAGATATGACTGATGAAATAACTGTGGCTGTTGTGGGGGGTTGTGGACTGAGTGCATGTGTGATATGGAAGCTTATGGCACCTGACTCACAGATATGACTAGGACCTTCTCCTGCCTTGTATGTGGACATCAGCAGTGTGTCAGTGCTTTATAAATGTGGTATATTTGGGCTGCCAGTGATTTGGCGGACAACCAGTTTTCCATATTAGACAGACAACTAATGTGATGCTAACCTCTATATTTAATTCCAAAGGTGTGTGCAGTTCATAGTTACTTTCTAGGCACTGCGTAGAGTTCTTCCACTTGTGTACTGTTTCTATATATGGACCCCTGTTCATAGCCTGTCCAGCATTCTGACAGTAACACATATTGACATCTGGACAGTGAGTGTGTACAACTAATAACATAGGTGTAGCTGTGAAGCAGATTGGTTGGCACTGCGGTTGCTGGAACATGGCCCTGTCAAACAAAGTACTGTACCTAGGCCACTGAGACACAACATCCAGGCCTAAATGCTGTCCACTTCCAGACAATATTAAACACTCACAAAAAATTGGCACACTGACCCCTGCATATAGTGGACATACACCAATTATCATCTTGATTGGGAAAGCTCAATCAATCTGTCCTCCACTGCTATTACTCTACAAACTTACATGTTACTGCTATTTATACATGGGGTTGGGGGGGCATGCCTGACAACCTTCCACATTTGTACTGACTGCACTGGTATTTCAGTTATAACTCTGTTTGCTTCCATTTAGTATTGTATTGTGCCCTATCTTGCTGATTGGAGGCATATCAGGGGAGTACTTGGGTTAGATTGTAATGGCATACATTTCAGTTTCAGACATCTTCGTCTTCAGAACAGAACTGAACATACACTAGGATATAGGTCGTACAATATATCTATTTACACTATGTACATAGATACTTTCACTGTTAATTCCACAGGTATACAGACAGTATATACATTCATAATATCCAGGTTATTATTTAATATCTGAACTTGTTTGTGTTCTTTGGTTCCATTAGAGTGTATTTCTAAGTTGCTGTGTGATGAATTATGCTAATATGATATTAAAGCTTTGTTCCCAAATTTCTCTGGATTTCATGTTTTTGTTTCTTTTATCTATTACTATTTTATGAGCTAAAAGGTATTGTATAGCTACTTGTTTAAAACCCTCCCAAGAGATATTTATGATATCTAGCCATTTAAAAGCTATATACAGTTTCATTAGTAGGAAGATTGTTAAAAGTATATTTGCTTGTTTTCTTGGTATGTTGGGTGGGAGAATGTGTAATAGAGTGAATTCCCAAGTTAATGTTGATGTTTGATAACCCATTTTTTGTAATTGTACCTTGAGAGAGTTCCAGAGTTTATAGACACATTTACAGCTCCAAAATACATGGATTAGGTCAGCTATCTGGTCCTTACAGTGTGGGCAGAAAGGTGATTTTGATGTGTTAAATTTGTGTAGGATTGCAGATGTAAAACATGCATTATTGTTTATCATGAGCTGAGTGTACGCTGATGTTTTGAGGGGTATAATATTCAGTGTTAGATTGATTGCCTGGCTTATTTGCCGATCATCTATGGATGATTTAATTTTTCTCCAGTAGTTAAAGAAGAGGAGGTCTTTCTGGTATTTGATTTCATTTATCATTTTATATGAGTTAGTAATAGTTTCCTTTGTTGTGATAATAGTTTTCCAAAACCTGCTACAAGTTTCTATGTCACTAGTGGTCATAGTAGCATTTTGGAGGTAACTGGAACACAGTTCTTTGATTTGTCTTATGATTATTATGTGTGATTTAGGGAGGTTTAAGTTGGTCCTCGTTTCTTGTATTGAGCAGTTAAGGTAAGGATAAATGTCTTGGATTGTTTGATCTTTCAGTCTGGGAAAAGGGATTAAGTCCAGCATCTTACTATTTATTTTTAAATTTGGGTTTTTATGAAGGGGTTGTAGTATTGTCATGGCTTGTCCAAGGTTCAAGAATTGAAAGAGTTTTTGCGCTAAGTTGATAGAATGTTTTAAGGGCTCTATAATGTTATAAGTTTGTATTTCTTTCTGATTCAGGAATGGAAGTGCTTTAGGATTGAAACCTAGAGCTTTAATATATCTATAATAGATTGTCACCCAAAGAGGAGACCAATTTTCCATTGAAGGGTTATGTTCAGCTATTCTTAATATTCTGTTAGTGTTAATGAGGAATCTGGTAAATTTAGTCCTTCTTTGTTTTAGGGGAGTGTTAATTTTGGATAGGAGATTCTGTTCTTTTTGTGTTCCCATATAAATTTTGCTAAGAAGGTATGAATTTGTTTGAAGAATTTATTATGTATTATTGTCTGTGATGTCATGAATATATATATTAGTCTAGGTAAAATGTTAATTTTGATTATTGCTACTTTGGCCAAGAATTATAGTTTTAAGTTGTTCCATCTTTTACAGTCTTGCATTATGTTTGCCATTTAAGGTTTACATTGTGTTGGTAGACATCTTTGTTATTCTGGAAAAAGATGATTACCAGGTATTTAGTTTCTTCTTTTATTTTTATTGCGTTCAACAATGGTATTAGTGAGATGAGTTTGGGTGTTTTTAGGGGGAATATATTAGTTTTATTGAGTTTTAGTTTGTAGTTAGATATAGTCGAGAAATGTTCAATTGCAGCTAATATTTTATTTATATCTGAATTTGATGCAGTGCAGTATATGTTCAGATCATCCACAGATGTAGTGAGGTATATTTTGAAGTTGTGTGTTGATAGAGGATTGTGGTATGTGTTTAGTTTAATATATAGAAAGAGTGGTTCTAGGTATAGGTTAAACAGGAAGGGTGATAATGGGCATTCTTGTCTTGTTCCTTTTTTTATTAGAATCCTATTTGACCAAGTTTTATTTATATATAGAGATGTGTATGGGTTGCTATAGAAAGTTTGGATGATCTGAATGAAGTTATTGGGTATATTAAAGCAGGGTAGCGTTTGGAGTAAGAATTCTAGGTTAACCATATCAAATGCCTTGTGGGCATCCACCACCATTGTGTAGATGGTGATGTTGTATCGGTTAGCGTAGGATATTATTGCATCTAATGTTAATGTATTGTCACTAGTTTGTCTATGTGGTGTAAAACTAAGATTGTTCTGGGGAGATGATTTTCTCCATCAGATTTTTCATTCTGTTTGCAAGTATAGAGGTAAATATTTTAGTATCTATATTTAAGAGGGAGATGAGTCTGTAGCTGTTGGGGTTTTTGGTGTCTCTGTGTTCTTTTAATATAAAGATTGTTTTAGAGGCATTAAAGTGGATATCATTTATTTTATAGCTTATTATGTAATTCAGTGTATAGTACAGTAGTTTGGCTATCAAGAGGGACAATGCTTTGTAAAATTCTGATGTGAGTCCATCCAGTCCCGGAGTCTTATGTGCTTTTAAGTGTTTGATTGTTGTTATAATTTCACTTATGGATATCAGTTCAGTTAATTTTTTTTGTTGGCCTAAATTTAGTTTAGGCAATTTCAGTTTTTGAAAAAAAGAGTTCTATCTTCATTTGAGGTTTGTAGTATTTGTGCTCCATATATTTGAAAGTATATTTGTTCAAATGTTTTAATAATCCCTGGGATTCATGAAGCTTGCGCCAGGTGCAGGCGTAGCTTCGGCGTTCTAACACCAAAGATGGCCACCGAGTGATTCAGGTATGAGCTGTTTCCATGTGCACTACCTGCATACGCTACGCTCACACAACTCCTGAGCCTTGTATACTAATAACCCCATGTGCAGCAGTGTAGCATGCAAATGAAGGTATGTAGCGATTCAGGAAGTGGTGCAGGCATAGTGTAAACATGCAGAAATGTAAACCGTAGAAAATGGTTTATATTTTCGCAAACATAAAATCAGAGCCATGACAGCCGACCAAACACATGTGTTATATTGTTAATATATGCCAATGGCTAAATATATAGCCATTGGCATAAAAAAATTTACAAAATATAAAATTAATATTTAATAAATATAGTAACTATCGTGACATGGAAGTACAGGGCAGCGGTGCGTAAAGGAGATTGCAAGGAATATATAAAAATATAGAATAAAACCGCAATGAGATACATATCATGATTTCCCAATAATAGTCAATGGCAGATATGCTAAACCATACTTATGGCGCAAGGGTTGCTAAGGGGCACTGACAGTGTTATGCACAGTAGCTAGGAATTAGTAGGCAATGCCATGCAAATGAGAGGAGTAATATTGAATTGCAGATTCCATGTTGGTGTAAGGATGCACCTTACAGTGGAGCATTATAACACTGAGGTGTACCCTTGAGATAAAGATGACATCAAGAGAGGGGTGTGTCACCATTGCTGTAAGCACATTGGAGCATTGCTAAACCAGTCTGCCCCTAGCTATGCAAAGCTACAGGATAGGGGTATGTCGAATTGGCCATAGCTATGCTTAGCTGAGAGTACACAAGGTAACCAAGTATGCATGTGAACGGAGATGAAAATGCGCGTAAACCCGGTAAATGGGTATGCGCGGCGTGCACTGCAGCTGAAACAGGAAGAATACAGAAAAGAAATAAGGAAATGCTGCAGCAGTATAATTGGAGTACAAATGACTAATTAACACCTAGTAGCCTACAGTGGGCCATTGACAACAGTTAACAAGGCTGCAAGCAGCTATCTGCAGAACAGGAAAGGGGAGGGGCTGTACTGCAAAGAAAACAGTAAAGTGTCAAAGCAGAACAAAGCCGATTTGCAGTATATCAGCTACAAGGCACATTTTTCCATGACTGGGTAGGGAAAGTACAAAACAAGAAAGATGGCAGGTGGATGCATGCCTGATAATGGGAGGGGATCCAGGTCTAAAAGTGAATTAAAGGGAAACAGATCAATCAAGGCAGGCAAGTAGATCTCCAAAGTAAAGGCCCCACACTTGCAGTACTCATTGCAAAACCCATAATTAAGACACGCTGCAGCTGGAATAGTTCATACACACCCACTGACATCAGCAGCATCCATAGCACAATACTATAAAGTGTGAAAGCACCTCACACACATTAGTGTATTCCCATACAGTCTGCACCAGTGGTGTATACAGCCAGGAAACTTTTATTATGTACATGTTAGGGGTTGCCATAGCTTTGATCCACCAGCATGTGCTGGAAACTGAAGGTGGCATGGAGGATGATGCACACAACCACCTCAGGCACCAGAGGAGGGCAAGAGTGTTCAGACCCAGGGTAACCTACCAGGAGCTACATGATCTAGAGATAGTAGAGCATTACAGGGTGGACAGGGACATCCTACAGCAACTTGTGGAGCTGTGCCGGCCACTCATCAGAGCCAGAAAAAACAGAGGGGAACCCATCCCAGTGGATAAGAAGGTATGTGTAAGCCTGAGAATACTAGCTACAGGTACCTTTCAAAGACCAACTGGGGATATCATGGGGATCTCACAGGCATCAGCATCCAGGGTGCTACACCAGTTTCTGGATGCCATGTTGCCACATGCCAGTGAGCATATATACTTCACCCGAATGCAGGAGTAGTTGGCCAGCAATATGCGTCTCTTCCACCATGTGGGAGAATACCCGGAGGTACTGGGTGCAATAGACTGCACACACATACACATCAAGTCATCACCTGGTGAGCAGGGTAGGTGCTACATAAATCACAAGGGATACCCCTCCATCAACTGCCAGGTCGTCTGCAATGCCCAGGGCATTATCATGGATGTGTGTGCTGGCAGCTCTAGAAGCTATCATGACTCCCACATCTGGCATGCCTCACAGCTGTATCAGTTATTTGCCAGGGGGGACATCCCAAATGGCCACCTGGTGAGGGATGCTGTCTATGCACTGGAACTGTAGATGATAACTCCCATCAGAAATTCACACACACCCATGCAGGAATGCCATAATGAGGCACACGCACAAACCAGAATCATCATAGACCTTGTGTTTGGGATGCTGAAATCACAGTTCCGTTGCTTGGACATATCTGGTGCAGCCTTGCAGTACTCTCCAGGCACATGTGCCCACATCTTCATAGTGTGTTCCATGCTACACAATATGGTCCTGTGGAAGCAGCCGCAGCAGGGACAGAATGGTGAAGGCCCTCACAGCCCACTACCATTGCCAAGGGCCCCACAGGCACAGAGTTACTCAGACCATGAACACCCTGAGCCAGCCTTACAAGGCAGATAGAGGCGTGCCCAGTATGCCCATGCCTTGGCAAAGAGGGAACGTATAGCACACACACTGACAGTGTAAGCACCTAGGGACTGACATCTTTCTCCACCTGCACACACAGTAAAAATGGATGGCACACACAAAAGACTACCTGTAAATTGTCATGTATAGGCAGTCTACTGTGTGCATCCAACATAGGCAGCCCTCAACTATTGCACACACAGCTGCCAAAGCCCAGCCAAAATGTGTCAGCTTTTGCCACCCCATTGATTCATTAACTGTCCCTTTGTGGAGCAGAGCCAATGGTGGGATCCCTGCCGTGCATCTACTGTTCCCCATCCACTCTTCAAGGATTCTCTTGCAGAGTGTTAGTGAGGGGCTCTGTATAATGTAGTTAGGGATGTTGTTCCAAAGTATGGGGAGTGTCTGTGACAGGAATCTGTCCCTCCAGTATCGTCCAGTTATTGTTGTGGCAAGGTTCAGCTCACAACAGTGTGTGGCTCACTGTGACATGGATTCCCATAGGTGCAGCATATCCATCAAGCCTAAGTTTGACATGGCTGTTAGCCAGTGGAGATCATCTCTGGGTAACCAAGATGCCACTGAGTAAAGCAGGAGTTTATTCAGTCTGGCTGCATAGGCCATATATTGGAAGCCATTATTCCCCTTGGTGAGGTACATTTGTTTACCTCCCAGCTGTTGGAAGTGTCTTCTGAGGTACATTCCACATGTGTTATTATACCCTATGATGGGACTGATGAGTGATGAGTAAAGGGCCACTATAACCCCAGTATGTCTAGATGGGAATCCTTTAGTATTCAGATGGCCTACATAGAAGGATGTCCTAACTACTGAGGAGATAAGATTGTCAAAGGGGAGATCATTATCTACCTTAGTCCCCAGATACCCCATTACCTCATCCATATTAAAGTGGCTGCCACTTATGTGTTAATATGTGGGTGCCAATTCCACAATGGAATGATCATGCAGTTAGTGGCACTTGGCTGGAGGCCATGACATTGGCACCCTGTGACGTTCTCCGTGAGGACCCTTGAGGGATGTCTGTGTCAGCTGGACTATCAGTCATGGCTCCCAGTTCACAGTCATTGCCAAACATGGTCTGCCATAGTCCACCTGTGTTTGCCTGTACCTCTGTGACGTATATGCCAAACAGTAGGGCTCCCAGGACTGAGTCCTATGGGATACCAGCCATGACTGGTCAAGAGTTGGACCTGGAGACCGCTATTCATACCATGTGGGTTCTGTGTGCAAGCACGTTGGCAACCCAACCTGTGATGTATGGGTGTATGTACAGGCTGGTGTGTTTATCAATACTAGCTGAGTGGGGCATGGTGTCAAAAGCCTTGGCGAGTTCCAGGTAGTATGTGTGAACCACCTCCCCCATCATTTAACATCTTGGTGACTGTATGTAAGCTGTCAAATAGGTTCAGTAGGCATGAACTGCACTCACCCAAGCTGACCTGGGTTGGGTCGCATGTTCAGAGGTTACCAATGTCTTTGTTAATGAGTGCCATGAGGATGCAAACCATGCCATTGCAGACCAGGCTAGTCAGGCTTATGGGGTGGTAGTTACCATGGTCAGTTGTGATTCCACTTTGATGGAGTGGAATAACTGTTGCCACGCACCATTGTATGGGCATGTAGCCTGTGGAGAGGCTGAGGTAGGAAAGCTTAATTAGGTGGGGGGCAGGTTGTCTTGTACAGTTTGCAAGATGCAGTCTGGGACAATATCTGCCTCCACTGACACTGTGTTCTGCTGTTAGAGAGGGCCATTTCCACCTGTTTGTCTCTGATGTGTGGGATACTGTACCTTTCGGATAGTGTTGTGGGCTCTTTATGGGGTGAAGTATGCACTGAATGTATCTGCAAGGATGTTGGTGATATCAGTAGGGTCAGCATATTTTGTGCTATATTTCACCAGCACAGTGCAAATCTGTGTGTCACCACATAGATCCTTGACATAGCCAAAGAAGGCTTTGTGGTAATCTTTCGAATCCTTGCGTATTCTCCTGCTGATGTTAGCCTTGGATGATGTCATGAGGGACCTATGTATCATACTAATAGTGGTCATGGATGCCTGCCCTTCATGGGATTTGCTGTGTGTCTGGAACACTGTCCGACTTCTGTAGTATAGCCTGTTTATTGCAGAGGTCCACCAGACCGGTGTCCTTGTCTAGGAGTGAATCTTGCTTTACCAGTGATGGCACGATCCATACATCCGTGTAGGTACTTATAGACTGCATTTGTAAATCTGTCTATATCTTGAGCAGTGTTTCCCCTTAGTGTGGGGACTGTGAAACCCCCCACGCCTGTCACTAGCAGTGTAAATTTAGCTGTAGGAAAGGTATACATTGTGGTATCCATGGGTGGGGGAGATGCTTGGGTGTGGAAACAGTGAATAGTTCATGGTCAGATCTAACCAGTGACCAGTTAACCTCTGCTGTGGTGTACCTGTTGCCCATGTTGGTGATGACCACTTCTAGTAGTTTCCATCCCACGTTATGGAGGTTACCACCTGATACAGGGCATATGAGGTGATAAATTCCAGGAAGCGCTGGGCCTGGAAGTGAGTACCGGAGTAAGTTTCCCAGTTAATGACATGGTAGTTGACATTGACCAATGCCAGGGTGTGCGGTAGGGCTGTCATGTTTTCCACTGTCTCCAGGTAGGTGGAGTGGAGGTCCTGGGTCACGGAGAGTGTTCCATAGCAGACCACAGTTTACATTGCAGTTGTGGCTGATGTTAGCTGCACATGGATAATCTCAGAGGTATCATGCTGCCCCACTAACCTGGAGGTGTAGGTATCCCTGATGACTATGGATACAGCGCCTCCATGTCTGTCAGTCCATGTTCTGTGGCTGAAGTGTGTGGTATGGGTTGTAGTCTGGTAGTCCTGCTGTGCTCTCAGGAGCCTTAAGACAAATCTCAGTTACTGCACACATGATGATGTTGCCCATCCTGAGGAGTGCTGTGAGTGCATGCATGTTGTGATCACAGCCTCTGGTGTTGAGTAGCATAACCTGCATTGAATGGTCTGTTCTATTGTACTGTTTATGGAGCTGGTATCACCTTCGAGACTCTCCTAAATAAGGCACCATGGGTGTGCCAATAGCCTTGGCCAGTATTCCAAAGCCTAAGGCTGACACATAGGCCAGTATGGTATCATTGCATGCATGTTCCCCATCTGTGCTTGTTTTTAATCTCTCCTGTAGGTAACCTACTGGTAAGCAATAGAAAGCCTTAAACTTATACAAGTCTTCTAGCTTCCAAAATAGGCTTTTGGAGTGACTAAGTATCAGTGTTCTGTATGTTCTTGCTGTACTTAACTGTTTCCTGACTACATGGTGATTTCTCACTGTATATTGTGATCTGAAGGTCTGTTTATTCACATATTATGGCTGTGATGGCCTGCACGTTAGAGGTCCACAGATAGCCTACTACCTATCTGCCCAAGGGCAATTAGAAGCATAGCTATAGTGTGTTGGCTTTCCCCGCACCATTAATGAAGTAACTAAGCCTCTGTCAAGCATAGTCAATGAAGTAATTCCAGGCAGAGTTGCTGGAAGCTGTTGAAGACTGGGGTTGTGGAGGGTGATAAGGGCACTTAGTGATCTAAAGAGGGAATGTTAATGTGACAATTCAACACCATTCAATTCCCCCAACAGGTCTCACAGCTATCAAACTGGACAGGCTCCCCCACCCCCTGACTGTATGGTTCTGGGATACCTGATCCCAGGGGTGTATATTCTGTTACCCATTCACACAACAAGGTTTCCCTTGAAGTGTGTCAGTGAAGGGCTATGCCTAATGTAGTTAGGAATGTAATGTATTGTCTCACAGTACATCTGTTATATGTTGTTATTTCAAGAGTACGTGAAGCTCAGTGAGTTTGGGGGCCTCTGCCCTTTGCTTAGCCTAGCTTACACATAGAAAGCATCTAAATAGGAAATAGGCGGAAGCAACGTTAATGTCAACAGTGTAATGGTTATAGCATCTGCATAGTATCTGTGCATTTGAGGTTCCAATCCTGATAAAGGAGGGATGTTTATCATGTGCAAATGTATACCTTAATCACAGCTTGCATATATAGGTAGTAGTCGTCTGTATAATAAGCATTCGAAACACCCATATAAACCCATGTGTGCTGGAGAGTACAGTCAACAGAGAATGTAATGTTATGTCAGCACATAGTGAGATGTTACTTCACTGGCATGTATATATACTGAGTAGTTAGCGTATGTGGCCGTGTTTGCAAGCACAGGTTATACGTTACAAAGTTTGTTTAATGGTGTTTAACCACTGTTATAATGTCACATGCTTACAACTGCTTAAATGAGCCTTATTCTGGAGTAAAAAAAATTTGTAAAGCATCGCAGGTGTTGAACCCTGGACCATGCACACTATAGTCATGGGACTTAATACTAAGCCATCCAAGGTGTATACATGTTTCATGATTTTGAGACTACACCTGATACCATATGCATTTCACTGTAATGATCACAAATGGGACAGTCACTCT